>NW_006799947.1:4939357-4941139 GCF_000485575.1 Poecilia formosa | reverse complement strand
TTTGACTGGTTTCTTTTCTTCCTTTTCTTTTGGTGGTTTCTCGATCTTTATTTCTTCTTTTGGTGGTTTCTCGATCTTTATTTCTTCTTTTGGTGGTTTCTTTTTTTCCTTTTCTTTTGGTGGTTTCTCAATCTTTATTTCTTCTTTGAGTGGTTTCTCGACCTTTATTTCTTCTTTTCTTTCTGTGGGTAATTTCTCATGTTTTATTTCTTTTATTGCAAGTTGCTTTTCTTGTTTTTCCTCTTTCAGAGTTTTCTCAACTTTTGTTTCATCTTTTGCAGGTTTCTCAACTTTTACTTTTTCCTTTGGAGGCTTCTCGGCTTTTGTTTCTTCTTTTGGAAGTTTCTCGACTTTTAGTTTTTCTTTGGGAGGTTTCTCCACTTCTAGTTTTTCCTTTGGAGGCTTCTCGACTTTTGTTTCTTGTTTGGGAAGCTTCTCAACTTTTGTTTCTTCTTTTGGAGGTTTCTCGACTTTTGTTTCTTCTTTTGGAGGCTTCTCAACTTTGAGTTTTTCTTTTGGAGGTTTCTCGGCTTTTGTTTCTTCTTTTGGAGGCTTCTCAACTTTTAGTTTTTCCTTTGGAGGCTTCTCGACTTTTGTTTCTTCTTTTGGAGGTTTTTCAACTTTTAGTTTTTCCTTTGGAGGTTTCTCGGCTTTTGTTTCTTCTTTTGGAGGCTTCTCAACTTTTAGTTTTTCCTTTGGAGGCTTCTCGGCTTTTGTTTCTTCTTTAGGAAGTTTCTCGACTTTTAGTTTTTCTTTGGGAGGTTTATCTACTTCTAGATTTTCCTTTGGAGGCTTCTCGACTTTTGTTTCTTGTTTGGGAAGCTTCTCAACTTTTGTTTCTTCTTTTGGAGATTTCTCGACTTTTATTTTTTCTTTGGGAGGTTTCTCGACTTTTGTTTCTTCTTTTGGAGGCTTCTCAACTTTTAGTTTTTCTTTTGGAGGTTTCTCGGCTTTTGTTTCTTCTTTTGGAGGCTTCTCACCTTTTAGTTTTTCTTTGGGAGGTTTCTCCACTTTTAGTTTTTCCTTTGGAGGCTTCTCGAGTTTTGTTTCTTCTTCTGGAGGTTTCTCAACTTTTGTTTCTTCTTTTGGAGGTTTCTCCACTTCTAGTTTTTCATTTGGAGGCTTCTCAACTTTTTTTTCTTCTTTTGGAGGTATCTCAACTTTTGTTTCTTCTTTTGGAGGTTTCTCCACTTCTAGTTTTTCCTTTGGAGGCTTCTCAACTTTTGTTTCTTCTTTTGGAGATTTCTCGACTTTTAGTTTTTCTTTGGGAGGTTTCTCCGCTTTTAGTTTTTCTTTTCGAGGTTTCTCCACCTTTACTTTTTCCTTTAGAGGTTTCTTGACTTTTATTTCTTCTTTTGGAGGTTTCTCCACCTTTACTTTTTCCTTTGGAGGTTTCTCGACTTTTAGTTTTTCCTTGGGAGCCTTCTCGACTTTTAGTTTTTCTTTGGGAGGTTTCTCAACTTTTGTTACTTCTTTTGGTGGCTTCTCGAGTTTTAATTCCTCTTTTGGAGCTTTCTCCACCTTTACTTTTTCCTTTGGAGGTTTCTCGACTTTTATCTCTTCTTTTGGCAGCTTCTCAACTTTTGTTACTTCTTTTGGAGCTTTCTCCACCTTTACTTTTTCCTTTGGAGGTTTTGCGACTTTTGTTTCTTCTTTTGGAGGTTTCTCGACTTTTGTTTCTTCTTTTGGAGGTTTCTCGACTTTTGTTTCTTCTTTTGGAGGTTTCTCGACTTTTGTTTCTTCTTTTGGAGGTTTCTCCACCTTTACTTTTTCCTTTGGAGG
>NW_006799947.1:4936872-4938703 GCF_000485575.1 Poecilia formosa | reverse complement strand
TTCTTCTTTGGGTGGTTTCTCGATCTTTATTTCTTCTTTTGGAGGTTTCTCGACCTTTATTTCGTCTTTGATTGGTTTCTTTTCTTCCTTTTCCTTAGGTGGTTTCTCGATCTTTATTTCTTCTTTTGGAGGTTTCTCGACCTTTATTTCTTCTTTGACTGGTTTCTTTTCTTCCTTTTCTTTTGGAGGTTTCTCGACCTTTATTTCTTCTTTGACAGGTTTCTTTTCTTCCTTTTCCTTAGGTGGTTTCTCAACCTTTATTTCTTTTACAGGTTTCTTTTCTTTTGGAGGTTTCTCAACCTTTATTTCTTCTTTTGGAGGTTTCTCAACCTTTATTTCTTCTTTGATTGGTTTCTTTTCTTCCTTTTCCTTAGGTGGTTTCTCAACCTTTATTTCTTTTACAGGTTTCTTTTCTTTTGGAGGTTTCTCAACCTTTATTTCTTCTTTGGGAGGTTTCTCGACCTTTATTTCTTCTTTGATTGGTTTCTTTTCTTCCTTTTCCTTAGGTGGTTTCTCAACCTTTATTTCTTTTACAGGTTTCTTTTCTTTTGGAGGTTTCTCAACCTTTATTTCTTCTTTTGGAGGTTTCTTGACCTTTATTTCTTCTTTGATTGGCTTCTTTTCTTTCTTTTCTTTAGATGGTTTCTCGATTTTTATTTTTTCTTTGACTGGTTTCTTTTCTGCCTTTTCCTTTGGAGGTTTCTCGACCTTTATATCTTCTTTTGGAGATTTCTCAACCTTTATTTCTTCTTTGACTGGTTTCTTTTCTTTCTTTTCTCTGGGAGGTTTCTCAATCTTTATTTCTTCTTTTGGTGGTTTCTCCACTTCCATTTCTTCTTTGACTGGCTTCTTTTCTTTTGGAGGTTTCTCGACCTTTATTTCTTCTTTTGGTGGTTTCTTTTGTTCCTTTCCTTTTGATGGCTTCTCTGCCTTCAGTTTTTCTTTGACTGGTTTCTTTTCTTCCTTTTCTTTTGGTGGTTTCTCGATCGTTATTTCTTCTTTTGGTGGTTTCTTTACTTCCTTTTCTTTTGGTGGTTTCTCGATCTTTATTTCTTCTTTTGGTGGTTTCTCCACTTCTATTTCTTCTTTGACTGTTTTCTTTTCTTCCTTTTCTTTTGATGGTTTCTGTGCCTTCAGTTTTTCTTTGACTGGTTTCTTTTCTGTCTTTTCTTTAGGTGGTTTCTCGATCTTTATTTCGTCTTTTGGTGGTTTCTCGATCTTTTTTTCTTCTTTTGGTGGTTTCTCCACTTCTATTTCTTCTTTGACTGGTTTCTTTTCTTCCTTTTCTTTTGATGGTTTCTGTGCCTTCAGTTTTTCTTTGACTGGTTTCTTTTCTGTCTTTTCTTTATGTGGTTTCTCGACCTTTATTTCGTCTTTTGGTGGTTTCTTTTCTTTCTTTTCTTTAGGTGGTTTCTCGATCTTTATTTCTTCTTCGGGTGGTTTTTCAACCTTATTTTCTTCTTTGACAGATTTCACTTCTTTTCTTTCTGTGGGTGATTTCTCATGTTTTATTTCTTTTATGGCAAGTTGCTTTTCTTGTTTTTCCTCTTTCAGAGTTTTCTCAACTTTTGTTTCATCTTTTGGAGGTTTCTCCATTCCTCTTTCAGAGTTTTCTCAACTTTTGTTTCATCTTTTGGAGGTTTCTCCACTTTCAGTTTTTCTTTCTGAGGTTTCTCCACTTTTAGTTTTTCCTTTGGAGGTTTCTCAACTTTTACTTTTTCTTTGTGAGGCTTCTTGACTTTTGTTTCTTCTTTTGGAGGTTTCTCCACCTTTACTTTTTCCTTTGGAGGTTTCTCGACTTTTAGTTTGTCTTTGGGAGGTTTCTCAACTT
>NW_006799947.1:4852640-4934810 GCF_000485575.1 Poecilia formosa | reverse complement strand
TTGGAGGTTTCTCGGCTTTTAGTTTTTCCTTTGGAGGCTTCTCAACTTTTGTTTCTTCTTTTGGAGGTTTCTCAACTTTTGTTTCTTCTTTTGGAGGTTTCTCCACCTTTACTTTTTCCTTTGGAGTCTTCTCAACTTTTATGTCTTCTTTTTGAGATTTCTTTTCCTCTGTATGTATTTGTACTTGTATTGTTTCTTTCAGAATTTGGCTGTCTTCTGTGGTAGCAGGAGTTTCCTTTTCTTTTTCCTCATGTTCTAAAATAATCAGAACATTTATTATTTAATTTTAGGTTTTATTATTGAAGATTCTACATAAATAATTTAAATATCTAGACTGTACATGCCTGATACTCATACTTTATTTTTTCATTTTTCCAAATTTCTGTTAACTCCTTTAAATCAAACCAAACTTTTATGGTTTTAGGTCAGTTAAGATTTTTTTTTAATTATAAGTTTTTTATTTATATCTTATCATTTCCTTTCTTCTAATTAAGAAGTTTGCATATATTTTGTTTACAATTTGCTTTTTATCTTGCATGACAAAGTATCAGAATTGTTTTTTATTCTTCCCCAAACCTCTCTCAGTCAGTTTTCTGGACTTTTTGTTCATTATTTCTGATATAACTAAAAAAAATGGGTCAGGATAGCATCATGTCTTAATTGCACAGACCTTTGGATGTGTACTCTGTCATAAAAATCCCCAGTTCCATTTGAATTAAACAGCATAATGCTGCCACTACCAAGTTTTTGTGTCGGGTCATGTACCTTGTGGACTTGTGGCCCAAAACTTTAAATTTGGTTTCTACAGATCATAACGCATCTTTTTGATATTTTTAACCAAGCCACAAGACCTCACATCCATACTGCTTAGCCAAAACATAAACACAAACATCAACTTCAGTGAGGCTCATTTGTCACTGTTGGGTCTTGGTCACATTATGATGTATTGTTGGAGAACAATCAATAAACCATTGAAATATGTCAGCAAAATGGGTACAATCAACAAAACCACAGTCATTTATCACATCAAACATTTTTGATAACCTCGGTGGAAATAAAAACCAAGTATTTGTGATGATAATACCTGTCTCAAATTGGCCAGCGGGTTCTTTTGGTGATATTTTGTAGCCAGCTTTCTTCAGCCTCTCAAAGGGAACACGAGTCTTCCTCTTTTGTTCAGGTTCTGCCTTTTTGCTCTCGCTGTTATTATTGTTTTCATCGTGATCATGCTTCAGTTCTGCATAATCTTCGTCCGTGTAATCAGGAGATGTTCCTACTTTTTCCTCTTCCTGTTCGCCCGACTCGAATACAGCAGAGTCATTGACAGGAGTTTTGGAAAGCACAAGTTCTGGTTGTCGAACTAATGACTGTTTTTCCAAATCTTCATCAGCAGCTTCATACTGAGCTTTGTCGTCTTCCCCCTCACTTTCAATCAGTTCCTCTTCAGCTGTGGAGTCCTCCTCTTCCTCCTGATCTTGTTCCCTGCCTTCAATTTTTATTTCCTCTAATTCTTCCTTCTCCTCAGTTTCCTCCTTACTCTCTACCAAAACCTCAAAAGTTTCAGGTTCCTCCTCGCCTTTATCTTCTATTGTTGCTTCAATTTTTGATTTTTCCTCTTCCTCTTGTTCTGCTAACTCTCCCTCTGTTGTTGGCGTCTCCTTTTCTTCTTCTTCTTCTTCTACTAAGATATCGTCTGTTTTAACTTCTCCCTCTTCTTGTTCTTGTCCTGTTTTTGAAGTCTCGTCTTCCACCTCATGCGCCAGTTGTTCTTCATCTTCCTTTGGTGTAACCTCATCCACCATCTCTGTTTCCTCCTCAACTCCAACATCGATGATTTCCTCTTCCAGCGAAGACTCAAGTTGGATTTCTTCTGTATGTTTCACTAATAGAGTGATAGCATCAAATTTAGTGATTGGTCTTCAGTTTGGTGAATGTGTGACCGAATAAAGGTCTGAATACCCTCATCTTCCTCTGCTTTGGCCACTCCTGCTTCGTCGGCAGCTCCGGTGGCCTTTTCAGCCTCAGCCTCCTCTGCAGCAGAAGCAGCTTCATCTTCGATGGCATGCATCATCTCTGCAACTGTATCAGGGACTTTTGTAATCACCACCAAACCCATGTCCACACCTTTGCTAATTTACATGAAGATAAAATAGTCTTTAGGGTGAAAAAGAGTGGAAATAGCAGAAATACCCAAGATGATAGTATTAGAGACTTTTGTTTTTTGACTGATGCACAGATCAAATCAAATACTCAAATCCAGTTAATAAAACCCAAATATTTACAGTAGAGTTAAGCATGTAAATATTTGGGCACTGTTTTTATTTATTTTAGATAAAAATAAATATTTAACCTTTATGACCTCTGTACATGGAGAACCTCCCAACTGAACCTGAATCTACAAAAAAATGTGGTTCTGCTAACCCAAAAGCTAAACACCGTTAATATCAGACAGATATAACCTGGGTAAATACAAAATGCAGCTTTAAAAAAAAAAAAAAAACTACTGAAATTGTTTAAATTGCTCTGCTGTTCAAATGTGCCTCAGTTAAGGTCAGAGTTCATGTGGGGAACTCTGACCTCACTGTGGGAAAGTTTCAAGGCCAAAACCACTGCTGACCCAAAAGAACATAAATGCCTTGTTGGAAACTAAAACAAATGAAGACTTTTAAGTGATTTAGCCCAAGTCTGCACTTAAGTGCAAGCAAAATGCTTTTGGCTGCTGTATTCCCTTAACTCATCATTAAAAAACTGCATTTAGTATTGACCCAAGCTGATTCCGTTTGACAGTAAAAATTTGTTTCATTCACTGTGTATGTGTTCAAATATTTCCATTTATATTATACAAGGATGTCTCTATAAATAGCTGAGATAAAGTTTACATTTAGTCACACAGAATATGCACGACGCAGAAAAATGCAATATTGATTATTTTTTTTAGGTTCCCATATGCATTCATACAAAGACAATGTTCTTTAAGGATCAACACAAGATAATCGTAGTCATAACAACAACAACAAAAATCATGTAGTTTTGTGAAAGGTTACAACAAATTGTGATAACAGAAAATGAAGTCAGTATTGTGTAACATATTTATTATGACAAACATTATGATGCATATTCAGTCATGCCAGGACAGGTACAAAACGTAAACCAACAAACCGTTTACAATGTTTTAAGGCTGGTGTGTGAAATAAACATTAACAAAGTCAATAACGAAGACCACATCATCAACCCGGTTAATTGTGGTAAAAAAAAAAGAAAAAGAAATGCAATTACTACCAACATGCCACAGAGGTCTTTAGTTAATCTGTAGAGAAACCAATCTACCTGCTAACATAAATAAAATACAATCATATGTTCCCAGCATGGAGACTTTTTCTCACCTTTTTCAGGTGGAGGTAGAAACTCCCCTACAACAAGAAGATATGGCTGTTTTTAGAGTCGAGCATTAGTGTCTTTTTGCAGCAACATGCGGGAAAATTATTGTATTGCTTACCTTTCTTTCTCACCAGAGTGATATCAGATGGAGAAACAACAGCTTCATCTAAACAAAGAGGAGCAGAGATTTTTGGTTTTGAGCTTTCTACACCACAGAGTATTGTAATAAACTCTAAAGTATCATATTGCATCGTAATACATCGTATCGTATCATATCGAAATGCGTAACAACTATATTCTGACAACTTGCAAGATCAAAAATCCAAACCTTTTTCAGTGACAACATTTACGGTGAGAGGACTGACAGGTTCACCTAAAATCAGATAAATTAATAGTGATCAGATTTCAGAGTATCATAATGTTTTGTGATTCACAGTAATTGCTAAAAGCCCCACCTTGATCACCACCAATCATACTTGACATGTAGCCCAGGAACAAATCCTTCTTGTCGGTAAATTCCAGTACCGCATCCTCAACAACTTTCATCGGGTCCACGGAAACGTCCGGAATGATCGCTGGAAGAACCAGAACATGTTTCTGTGTGAAGGACGCACTAAAATGTGCAGAAACGCTCTCTGAACGCATTATGTTACTATGACTCACTTTGTTCACCTATCAGTGTTGTAGAGAGGTAGCTCATAATAATGTTGATATGTTCTTTAATGATTTCTGCTGTTGTCTGCAGAGCTGATAAGGGGCTGAATCCCACAGCCTCCTGGAGGTCTGATAAAAATAAGTACATCAAAATGGAGCCAGAGCGTCCAATGGAATGTGAAATTTAGATATAAGGTAATAAATCTAGGTGGCATTGTACCTTTCACTGTGTCCAGTACCACATCCAAGATCGCGCAAAGCACATTCTGGATGTATCCTGTGATGCTATTCACAAATTCATCAAGAATATGGAAGATGTTTCTGCCGATCACCACAGGGTCAATAAAGCTGATGTCAATGGTTCCTGTGAAGAGTAATAAATGTATAATACTTATTATTATGCATTTGTGTCGTTGTGGAGGCAATAATTAGAACTTAATGATGCTGCCACCAAAGTTAACTGATAAAAATAATACCTTAAACATAATCTCAAATTCAACGTATTTCAGCTTTTACCAGCATTTACAGAAAAAAACTGACTTTATTAAATTGCGTGAAAAGTATAAAATGAAATAAAATAAAACACATTTTCTAAGTTTAAGTTTATTTCAGACTGACATCCTACAGTTAAGACATGACGTAATCATGTATTTGCATTTTGAAAGAAAAGGAAACAGAAAAAATGACTTTGATAAAACATATGAAACATAAATTATTAATCTGTAGTTACAATTGGCACAAAAAAATAAACAGGAAAATAGGAAGGCCTCACCCTTAGAGATATCCAATATGATATCAAATAAAGCACAAAATATGTCCTGAATGCAGCCCACTAATCCATTCACAGCATCATTTATGATATTGAAGAATTTCCTGCCCAGGACCACGGGGTCGGCATAGCTGATGTCGATTGTTCCTGAGAAGAGCAAGACAAACTTCAGTCAAGTGACGCCATAAAAGGTTTTCAGTTTTACATAAATTTGAAGATGAAAAAGTTGTACTGAAGGGAATCAAGAGACCAGGAAAAAGGACTTTTTTTTTTTTTACTACTGTGCTTCTTAAAATGCGCAACTCTGCTTTCGGGAACAGCTCATCACGTTTTAGCTGAATTAAATAGACATCTGATTTTAAAGTCAGTGATGAGTTTTACTTATGTAAAAGAGAATTTAGTACAATTGGTTTAAATAGATAAAGAACCTCGAGATTACATCTCATGTGCATTTGCACTATATAAATAACTTGAACTTACATTTTTTATTTAGATTTTTCACATCGTAATTTGAGTCTCGCACAATAGACAAAGAAGGAAATGAGATGTGGTACCTTTAGATACATCCAGCACGGTGTCTAAGACGGCACACAGTACGTCCTGGATGTAGCCTGTTATTCCACCAACAGTGTCATTTATAGCACTGAAAAATGTCCTGCCAAGTACTACGGGATCGATGAAGCTAATGTCAGTGGTTCCTGAAAAACACAAACGTGGTATTAAAAGAGAATCCCGCTTCACGGTGTAGTGGGCAATGCAAACTATGTGAGATGCAGTCATGTGAAGAATCTGGAAAGCGCGTAAAATATTCAGTTCATCGTTAAGAAATGTCTGATCTTTTTGAATTCCTAACCATAAACTGTGCTTTTTAAAATAATGTTTTATTAATAAGTAACAGAGTTATCATAGGGTGCCCTAATTTTTCCCAGCATGACCACAGCTGTTCTCAGACGGCACCTTTCACTACATCCAATGTGGAGTCCATGAGGAGGCAGAGCGAACTCTGGATGAAGGCCCCCACTTCGGAAACAAAGTTGTTAATAACACTGAAGAACCCTCTGCCAATTATCACAGGGTCAATGTAGCTGAGGTCAAGTTTTCCTGAGGAGAAGACAAAGGATTTGGGAGAAACAAATCCAAAATTAGCTCAAGTAGGCTTTTGTTGCAAGAATTTCGAAAGACTGATTATGTTTTATTTAATTATAATACAATTAGACACTATTACACACACCTTTTTTTATATCCAAAACTGCATCCGTTACAGTATCCACAGTGGCACACAGTGAGTCCCTGAAGGAGCCAACCACGCCGTACACAAAGTCGTTGGTTGAGTGGAAAGCTCTTCTTCCAATGACCACGGGATCGATGTAGCTTGGATAAAAGGTTCCTGTGATGTACGATGCAGGCACATTACGTTAGTCTTACATTTTATTTCATTTGTTTTGTTGACTACAGGTGCATTGGCATACCTTCTTCATCTGAAAAGTATCGAACAAATGCATCTTTTGCTTCTATAACCTCTTCAGCAGCGTAAGACGCAGCAGACGAGGGGCTACTTAAATCAGGAGCACATTCTGGAAAAAAAAAAAAAAAGAAAAAAAAGCGAAGCTATTTCAGTTCCTGACTGACATATTCACATGTATGTCAGTCAGGAACTTTACACCAAGGCGTACCTTGGAACTTATTTAGCAGACTGGACACCTCGTCTACAGCATCGTTTACAGCTTGAACTGGGTCCGTAATGATTTGGTGTACATCTGGGGGGAAGACAGAAACGAAAACAAAAACATTCAGAGATCGGTTACGATTTAAGCGAACACACTCCAAGGCGTTTGCGACGCACCTGGTACTGCTTTGTATTCGACAAAGTCGAACATCACCACACCTACCACCACCCAGGACAGGAGAGCAGCCAGGGCGATCAGCAGCTCCACAGACACTTTCACCTTTCTGACGAGCTCCAAAGCTTTTGATTTGAGAGAGCTTGTCTGCGCTGCTCTGCTGGAGCCCCCGGCTGCACTCGCCGAGTGGGGTTTGGCTCCTGTGGGTGGGATACACGAGAGTGATGATTGAATGATTGAGCAGCAAGCAGTTGCTTTATCAATTCTAATGCGATGAGATTTAATTACATAGTTTGTCCACAAGGGGGCACTGAAGCCTTCTGGTTTTTAAATGGTAGATGTTTCGGAAAATCTGGATGCAATTTATCTGACCATAAAAATACTTAAAAAAAAAAAAGTAATTTAGTCTCAGAACATATGCCCCTAGTCTGACTGATATAAAATATAACACAAATTTGTCAACAAACCCAGCAGACACCAGAAAGCGGCACTGAAATGATATTAGATAATGGTTGAAAAAACAGATTAATCTGAGATGTTTGATGAGGTCACAAGTGACTGATGCCATGCTTCCCTCAACATTTATATGCAACTTATTCACCTGTTTGTGAATTTTGACCAGTGCTAATACTCTCCATCCTATTTTTGAAACTCAATGTCAAAGTGCAACATTGCCAAAAACAACAGATACAAATTAAGCAAACAAATACTAAAAAATACACTTAATCAGTTCTACCTGTTTTGGTACTAAGTTAGTCGCCCTGGTTAAGACTGAAATGAAGAATAGTTGTTGGTAACAGAGGACTTCTCCATCACAAACATAATGTAATGCTGTGCTGCTCTGTGCTGTTGTTGGTGTTGGTGTAACTCTGAGACACTGCCTTGCTAAAGTGTTCATTTCTCTTGACCTTTTGTCACATTACAGTCACAGACTTAAAAGCTATTTCTTTGAATTCTATATGTGCATATGCTGGAAAATTAAATTAAACAGTTTGCAAAAGTTTGCTCAAATAAACTTTTGAGAACTGTTGCGGGTATTTGTATTCAGCCCTTCTGTGTTCATAGTTTGTGGAGCCACCTTTTGTTGTAATTACAGCTGCAAGTGTTTTTTTGAAGTGTGTCTCCTCCAGTTTTGCGCATCTACAAACTGAAACTCTGCACGTTTTTCTACATATTACTTCAATAGATGTACGTTAACCTAACATTGGCCAGATTGGACATAGAGTGTTGTTGAGCTTGCCATAGGTTCTTACTTAAATTTGTGTCTAAACTTTGGTCCATTTTAACACAGGTTTTGATCAAAACCTGGAGCTCCGGCTGAATGTTTACCACTGTTGTGCTGCAGGAAGAACCAGCCTCAAGTTTCCTGAAAGCCTCTAAAAGGTTTTCTTCCAGAATAAACCTGATTTGCTCCATCAACCTTCCAACTTTGACCCGCATCTCCTCCCCTACAAAAGAAAAGCATCGCCACAGTATGAAGCCAACACCGCCATGTTTTATATGAGCCTTCTCTGGCGTCGTCCGTGTGTCTCCTTCATGATTCTGACAAACTACAAACAGAACTTTCTGCTTGCCACTCTTCCATAAAGGCCAGCTTTGTGGAGATTTCATTTAGGGGTATCAGTCTAAAAAGGGGTTGAAAACAAGTGCAGGTCACACATGCCAGATTCTTGCTTGTAAAAAAGAAACAATTTATATTGATAACTCTTAACACTGCACTGTGACTCTACCAATAAAATCCATTGCAGTTTGTAGCTGTAATGTGACAAATATGTAAATTTAAAAAAAAAATCTATAAATACTTTTGCATGGTTCCATAAATGCAAATTCAGTCAATTTAGCTAAGAATCTACAGAAAAACTATAATAATAAATGTTTTCTTATGAAGTCGATGAAGCCAAACAACTTTAATCAGAACAGGTGAAGTTTTGTTTTACACCATAGCTTTTTAAAACCTGAAGTCAGCAGCACAAGTCATGTCCGTCACATGAGAGCAATGCTAATTCTCCTGCAACATGATATCCAGTATTTATAGCAACCATTTTCAACACTTACTCCACCGAGCAAATTGCTCGTTGAAACATTATTCATGTATTAAAACGGCAGATATTGTTTGTGCGTTAATGCTGGTGAGAGCAGGTGAAACAGTTCCTACCTTCAGCCATGGTGACGTGGAGACTATCTCAGAGATATAAACCAAGCCTCCGCATTTAGAACCGCCTGGGGATGACTTCAGTATATCCAATCAAAGTTGACTTGTTAATTAAAAAAAAAATAAAAAAAATCCATGTCCCTCATAGTAAATTATTCCATTTCCACGTGTTGATGTTTCATCCTCCAGTCTTCCGTTGTGACGAGGAAAAACAGAAGAAATCAAATAAACACTTACAGGGAAAAAAAAAAGAGAGAAGGTTTAAAGGGAAATTTGGAGCTGCCTGTGTGGCAGCTAAAAGGGGTGTGGGGGACCAGCAGAGCGAGGGAGGAAGGAGCGAAGCCAAGCAAGGGGTCTGGATGGGGCGAGCAGAGGATCCCACCCAGTGGTATTGGTGCCTCACATGGGTATTGGTCAGCAAAGGGACCTGATAACTTCAGGATAACTTTATCCCCTTCCCTCCATCCCAGAAAGCCCAGGTTATTCTTAGCCGGAGCTCTGCTCACCAGCTGCTCCGTCAAACCCTTTTTTGGCACTTGTGGGGGGGGTGCAAGGTCAGACCAGCTGGCTGGATGGGGAACCCCGATTGGCTGCAGCTAAAATCAACAACAAACTGTCTTCCCCAAATCTGGAGTTAACAACAACTCGGTGGATTAGTCTTGATATAACGTTGCAACTCTGTAGCAGACATGTTTTGTATAATATTTAGAGGAGACATGCATACTTTTTTTTGGTGTAAATTACCACTTAGTGAGAGTCTCATTCAATAACCAATGATTTTTAAGCATGTGGTTATTGTTTTCCACCACAAGTTATTTTATATCAGGCATCTGTTTGTGTAGGGATTGTCCCTTCCTTACTTCCTGTTTTTGTCCAGGTACCAATTCTTCTGTCAAATGTCCAACACCACCAAGACACCTGGTGGCTGAAAGGTGATAAATTATATACATACAAATATTTATTTCTTTAATTGAATACCATTATTGTCTTAATTCCTAACCATGGTTACATATTAACATATTTATCATCTTAGATGTCAACATGTAGACATTAGGAGAATCAGAAAATGGGAAAAAAAAAAGTCGACGTCATACCACATTGTAAAGGTATTAAAAATATGCTTTTAATATTAGTAGATTATATTTCTTCATTTCAAAATACGGGACACACATGACTTAATGGGTCAAATTCTACGCCAGTGAAAGCAACACAAACACAGCTATGCACAAATAAAACAAGGAAAACCAAAACTGTCCTCCAACATAAGCACCGCTGGCTGGAGATACGCAGAAAATATAATGTGGCTGAAACAGAGGTCAGCTGAGGAGGCTGAGCTCATTGGTACAGGAGGAGGGAGGAATCTCTCCTCCCTCAGCAGATGCAGTGTCAAATCCTCCGGTGACCTGCAGTAAACTTGTGTGAAGCTAACTTGGAACGTGCGTGAGTATGGAGGATGCAGATTGTTTTACCTAAATGTGTGAGGAATGTCAATTTTTTTTTTTTTTTTGAGGGCGGAAATAAATCAAGAATTTAAGATAATTTATTTGGTAATTGACCTTTGCAATCTGGCAATATGACGTTCACAGTCTAAATTTGTGAAATTTGAACTTTGGTTGCATCATTTCTCTAAAGCTAGAATCAAATACATTCTGAGAGTGAAAAAGTAATCAGTAAAAGAATTATATTTTATATGTACAGCACCCGTCACATATGTAAATAATAGAGGCACTCACAAAGATAGCATAAATATTAAATACTACAGTAAAAATATATGTTAGTTATAACAAGTGGTTCGTTTTATTACCTCAAACACGTCAGTCCATTCTCCCTTGGCCTCTAACATCAATGAGGCCTTTTGACCACATAATATTGTATCTTTTCTCGTTTGGACCATTCTCTGTAACCATGGAAACGGTTCTGGATGACAATCAGCAGTTTCTAAAATACTCTGATGAACCCATGAGGAACAAATGTAATGTATCTTCCCTATTCTGATACGTCTAGATATCTAAACATATTAAGTTGCTGCCATGTGATTGGCTGACGCATTTATGTTAGGAAGCAGTTGAAAAAGAAAAGTGAATAAATTATGTCCATCGTTGCCAAATGCTTGATCGAAATGAAAGATTGCTGCAGTTGCTTTTTTTTGTCGTGCGGTGGGCTTAGTATGAAGAGAATTTTTTATTAATCTGATTGCATTGTTTTATAATTAATACTAATTTGGACTCAGATTCCATCAGAATCTGATGAAGTGATGGAAAGTACTGGATTGATTTGAACTGAACCTGAACCAAATTGGTTTCTTTACCAGTTGAAATGTGTAGAACCTGTTTGTCTTGTAAAGTACGTTGAGAGGGAATTCGGGGCCGGAAAAAACATAAATAAATAAATAAATAAATAAAGTATGTGCCTCCTTAACAGATTCATCGCTTTTGCCTTTTTGTTACACTTTATCAACAAACACATTTTAATACAGACCCAATATAACTCTTGTAAATGCAAAATGTATTTTCAAATCATGATTTAATTTATCAAGAGAAAATAAATTCTCTAAAATAACCTGGGAATATGTGGAAAAGGAACAACGTGTTTGGGCCGACCTGGAGGGCACCGGTCGCCACGAAGCAGTTCATAATTTCTTGATCACCTCTTTGAATTCTTTTAATCCAGTCTAGTTTCGTGGATTGAACAAACTGCATAATGTCTTGTCACAGGACGTGAACTGGGTGGATTTCTGGGCTTTAAGTAGGACACACCAGAGCTTTTATCTTACTTTTTGTCGAGCTGTTTAAAGGTGCTTGTGTGTTCCAGATTATTGGCCAGCTGCCGATAATCTGGAATAATAATAATATGCCGATAATCTGGAATAATAGTAATCTGCCGATAATCTGGAATAATAATAATCTGCCGATAATCTGGCCAGCTAAGATGTGCTTGAGGTTACGGTCATAAATTGTTAGTTGGACGCTCTCCTGGAGCAGCAAATCATCCCGACTACACTAGTTGTTAATTTTCTTTATTTTGATAGTCTGAGGTTAAACTCAGTTTCTCTTAAAATGTGGGTAATTACAGTCTATTCACGATCAACAAGAGGGTCAATTACCTTTTCACATAAAGTTAAAGAGCAAGTGTGTGAATGTAGAGCGAAGTGCTTTGGGGTCTTATGGATTTGATGAAGCACTTTTGAAGGACAGGCCATTTACCATAATGTCAGGATGATATTAATGGTTTTTCTCCCCTTAATAGCCAAACTCATCTTTGAAAAACTTCTATGCTTACTCTGGTTATCTTTGTCTTGCATTAAAAGGTGTTTGATTATCTGAAACATTTAAGTGTGACAAAACAAACATCATCATGAGTATGATGCATTCTTTACATAGCTTATCTTTTGAAAAAACAGGTTGCCCAGCAACCCTTAAAAAAAAAAGAGTTGTTTGAATGTCAGAAACACAAATCTAATACTTGAAAGATTGTTTATTTGAAAACCAGCTGTGTACAGGTAATAGACAGACAATAAATAATAGCGAGAGCAAAAAAATAAAATAAAATAAAATTTTGTATGCCTAATAAATTAGGAAAAGAAGTGATAGAAAATGAAAATGTACAGTTTACTTTACCACCCATGGAAAGCAACATAAATACACACAGAAATGGCGATTTGTCCTGGATCACATCCAGAGGCAGGTTTTGACACCTTGTAGTAAAAAAACCCCAAACCAAACCAACCAAAAAAAAGAGTAACATATAACACTGGCTGAACATAAGAACATGTTATTTAAAAGTACATGTAATGCAGGGACAAATACAAGTACACATCCTTCATTCTCAGCATGTCAAAGCAAAAAAAAAAAAAGAAAAAAGAAAAAAAGAGAGGAGATCTTATACAGCCTGACTCCATACGTCAATGCGACATACATTATCAGTACACTAAGCAGTCACCTAAACAATGGTTTCAGCTCAAGAGGAAGTCCGCCCCGCTTCAACTACATAAAGCTAAACTAAAGATTACTTTAAGCCAAGCTAAAACTTGTCGGCTTGAGCTGAAATGCTATGGATGCACTTAGTATCGGTGCTGAATTAGCCCTACGCTTCGGGCTTGATCGGACGAGTCCATGATGCGAGTTAGTGTTTGTAAAGCGTGAAGGCATTCCGTTGCGTTATAAGAAGATTACTAAAGAGATGAAAGGCAAAAACAGGTTTTATAGTACATCTGAGTTCCTTGAGAAGAGAAGTATTGTTAAATCAGCCTCGTAAAAAAAAAGGAAAAAAATAAAAAATGGCGCTGAGGTCTCAGAAAAAAACGTCAGATGCTTCGGTCCAAGACGCCTGCAACCGCACTAGCAGTGTATGGTTTTTGTGAAACTTTAATTTCACCGAGTTAAACACACACTGCTCCAGAAAACGTAAACTGAAACATTTTTAACCTTTAATTAAAAAGAAAATATATATATATATATATATATATATTCCACATTCTCCCAAATTATCAAAAGTAATATAAAGTAAACAACAAAAAAAGTTAAGTAAACAAGCAATTAATATTTACAATACATACAGAGTACACAACTTATGTTGCTCATTTATGAAAGTTTATTACTTCCGGCCCCCATCAACATCCTCGGAGCTGATGTGCAGTTCGCCGCTGTCCGTCCCCGTTTCCATGACGTCTGGAAGAAGTCCGTCAAAAAACAAAACAAAAAAAAAAAAGCTTTTCTAAGATGACAGAAAAGGAGGTGCGTGGCTCCCTCTGGTGGAACGCCCATGAAATGACACGAGATGAGGGCGGAGGCGCTTCAGAGATTATCCCCCGGCTGGTACTGAGGCTCAGTGGCTGTGAAGTAGTCCTCCAAAAAGGCTTGCAGATACTCAAAGGTGGGCCTCTCCTCGGGGTCCTTCTTCCAGCACTGCACCATGAGCTCGTGCAGGGAGGTGGGGCAGTCCTGAGGGCACGGCATCCGGTAGCCTCGCTCCACCTGCTCCAGAACCTCGCGGTTGTTCATGCCTGGGGACGAGGGAAAGCGGACAGATTCCCTCTCACTGACCTCATTCAAAGCTCCCAGCAGCACTAAGCAGCTTAATGCATCTAAGAGTTTGTGATTTACTGCTGGTTCTTTGTTTTTGTTTGCTTTAATACGCCATATTGTTGGTGTGGTTTGATATCTTATGAGACCTTTTTTCTTGTTTTTGATGATTTTTTTACTTCAGATTCAAATATGTGTGCTCTTTTATGTGAAAGTGCTGCATAGTTGTGAAGTAGAATAACGTCCTAATGGGACGTAAACCTCGGCCTCGGTTTCAGCTCATCGTTGGGTGTTTAGCTCCCGTCGCCTGAATCAGAAGGTGCCACCACCAAGACGAATTTATCCTCAAAGGCAGTTTATTGCTCTGGATTTTATTTAGTAAATGGCGTGCAATTCATTTTAAATTTATGGATTACGGTCCCTCTGCTTTGTGTTCGTCTATCGTATGAAATTGAAACAAAATGCACTAACATTTGTGGTAGTAAATGCGGCTTATTTTTCCTTGCAAAAACCCTAACGAGGCGACATGCAGCATTTATCAGACGTGACCAATCAACAGGAAGACGTCTCACCTGGATAGGGCACCCTCCCCTTGGTGACCAGCTCTGTGAGCAGGATGCCGAACGACCATACGTCTGACTTGATGGTGAATTTCCCGTACAGCGCGGCCTCGGGAGCCGTCCACTTAATCGGAAACTTGGCGCCTGAAACAAGTAAAGGCGTTTGGTTTGCATGTTTACTCCTCCAGCTACGGCAACGTGTTTGTGACTTCGCTTTTGCCGCTCCCCGAGAAAATACTTCGGCGGTAAGTAGGTCAGGTTTCATCTGTGGTTTCACATCACAGCGTCCCGCTGGGAAAATGACGGAACAATTCCATTATCTTTCCCCCTCCCCTCCTCTCCCGTCTCCGTTCACACTTGGCCCTAGTTAAACAGTCAAATGTTTTTTAAGCTGCTGTCCAACGAGCAGCTGGGCATGTTGACAAGAGTAGTTTATGTCCGACTCGCTGAGGAAAAGCAGCCGGACTGTCGAGTGGAAACTCGAGCAGTTAAACGCGCTCGTCTGGATTAGATTTTTCACTGTTGCTCGATATATATTCAGCTGCCTTTCAGCCATGTTCCAACCACATCCTTCTGTTTTCCAAGTGTTCATCAGAACAAATTCATGCATGTTTACCCTCTGCAAAACCACAGACCTTTTTCCTCTGACTGCAAGTATTCCTAAGGATGTTGTGGGTGAGGGAAACTGAGGCTACTGAAGGAAAATTGGAGGAACATGTAAGATATGTGCACACAGATCGGCCTTTGATGCAAGTGTGTCTTGAGTTTTCAATGTCTGACACTAAGTCAGAATAAGCTGGTCCTGATTTAGCTCGGTTACAATTCCAAGTTTTTTTTAAATATTTGGTAAAATGCCAGAATAATAAGAGAGAGTACATTTTTTGGTAACGTTTTTCAAATTCTGCGAATGACATCACATTCATCATGTGAGCTGACGGTGTTCTTGTTGAAAAACAGTAATAGAAAAAAAAAAAAGAACAAGTAAAAACTAGTTTAACGAGATGCAAACTGCCAGAAATGCACAGTATATGGTTTATCTCAGCCATGTTCACTATATCCTGTTGGTGGGAGAAAGCACTAGATACATAAATCAAGGTTGGTGTGCAAACTCTGACTTCCCCAAACAGAGTTCTGACTTTAGGTAGGAAATGATGCTGTTTTTCCGACTGGGAATTCAGAAACTAGATTAGAAAGATTAGTAGAGCCCATTGACCCATTCCTTCTGACATAAACATAGGCAGGTTTGTAGGCAACTTTGCCCTCACGTATTTGTTTCAGTTCTACACTTTCTCCGTTTTAAGATCTAAGTAGGTATGCCTGCAGATGAAACAGGTATTTCCAAAGGAAGGCGTTTCTCGAGATGTAATTGGACAAACAAAATCAAGTGCAACACGATTGGGGGAGCCTGTCGTCGTTATTACATAATAACAGCATCCGACATTACCTGCATCTCCATAACTTTTCCCCCCCGCCTGTCTTAACAGTCTGGTTACATTTCAAAATAAGAGCATCCACATAATCGCATTTATTTAACAGCTAATAGTTGTGACTTTTCTGCAACATTTACTAGTAGGGAGGGCTAAATGTTAGCCATTACATTAAATCTATTTTGGTTACAGGAACAACGCGAAACTGACATTAAGCTAATATTAAAAGAAATAAAAATGAAATTATCATTCAAAAAATAATGTTAAGTCAAAGGATGGTTGTCCATTTGGATGTCCAACCTTTTCTTTGGGAGTAAATGTAACCCGGCTGGTGTCTTGAGATGATACTTCAATATGTTCACATCATTTATACCAAAATATTTTGGCACAAATCTGCCCCTTCACCACGCTCCTCTATCCGGCGAGCCCACCTTGTCTCGCTGTGTATTCGTTGTCCTCGATGAGCCTGGCCAGACCAAAATCGGCAATCTTGCAGACCAGGCCGTCGCCCACCAGGATGTTGGCAGAGCGCAGGTCCCTGTGGATGTAGTTCATCCTCTCAATGTACGCCATTCCTGCTGCCACCTGGGAAAAGGAGGTTTCATTATTTTTCCATCTAAAACAACTTAAAACCGAACAGTTTCAAGGTCGGCAAATGTGTGTTATGCAAAAAGCGTCTTTTTTTTCCCCCTCACACACACACATTAGTAAATGGGCCCACACTTCAGCCACGCCATTAAAACCACCGTCTAATGGAAACGGGAGAACGGCACTGCAGCATTTAGCATTTAGTCCTCAAACCCAACGCTGGAAATCAACTCATTAGAAGATAATCAAAACCAGCTGGGAGATCCTAAACAGCCGTCATCTGATTGTTTTTACAAAACTATAAACCCCAGCTGAACATTTTACTTAATTTGGATACTTAAACTCCTTTAAACGGGGGTTGTTAGTTTAATAATGTACAGTTTGTAAGGACTAGTGCAAATGAAAACATTTTATCTGATTGTAACTTAAAAAAACGGATTTAAAGGAACGATTGCATCCATTTATTTAACAGGGACAAGAGGTTCCTCGCCAAAACAATAAAACAAGGATGGTTTGTAGAAAGGCAAAGCTAATATGTTTATTAGCCAATGATTTATGTGTACAACAAAGCACTGATGGAATCAGTCCACCATAAAACAACAACAAACAAAAAGCACAGTAAAAACTAGAGAGGTTATTAGCAGCACACCTGCGCCGCCATGTCCACCAGGTTTGGCAGTTTAAGGCCTCGTCCTTCTCCGTCTTTCAGGAAATCCAGCAAACTTCCTAAAAAAGAAGAAGAATCTGTTGCATTTCACTCTTATAGAGGTTTTCCAGTTATTCCCTAGGTATCTATTTTATTTATTTTTTTGTTCTCTCGAGGAATGACGCGAACTGTGACCTTTGCTCATGTACTCTGTGACGATGTAGATGGGCTCTTCGGACACGACGGCGTAGAGCTGCACCAGTTTATCGTGTCGGAGCTTCTTCATGATCTGAGCCTCCTCCAGGAAGGACTCGGGCGACATGGTGCCAGGCTTCAAGGTCTTCACCGCCACCTTTGTGGTGCCGTTCCATGTGCCTGATGAAAAAAATCAAAAATAGTTGCAACACGATTCCGTTTGTCTAAGGAGTGGTGCTCATCTTTGGAACAAAATGAACATTTTGTATATTTAAAAACCATTTTCAGTTCTACGTCATGCTATTGAGCCAGTGTGAGCCGAATGTGGCTTCACAGCCACTGGTTTCAGACTGCTGGGAGGGACCGATGCGGAGTTGTGGAAAAACTGTCAAAGAGATGTGAAAATATGCAAAGTTTTCACATATTTCTAAAAAGATAAAAACCGGAAAGGTATGGCAGTCGTTTGCAATGAAGGTGAAACGAATCGTTACAGCTGCATGTTTTAGTACAAGTCCCTGCAGGGCCGTGAACTTCTAATAGGTCTTGTGAAGAAAACCGTGTCCACAGTACGACGCAGCCAAAACCATGTTTCACAGGGCTGCCTTTGAGGTGATGTCTTAGCTTTTTTTCTTGGCCTTCCTCAAAAAAAGAGAAAGATGTGTGGCGTGCACGACTGCAGAGGTCCAGTCAACAGATTCCTTCTTTGTGGATCGGTGCGGCTCTTCAAAAGTGATTTATCTTCCTCCTTCTCTTTCCAGTTTGCGTGGACGGCCACGTCACCGTGTGTTTGGATTCGTGGCGTGCTGCATTTATTTTCAGAAGATGGATTGAACTTTGCTCCAAGACAAGTTCAAAGCTATATAAACTAAGTCTGCTAAACATCGTCACGTATCACTAGGTTTCTGCAAGGATTTTGGGAAAAATGTGAGGGAGTTCATGGAAGGAGTGTGTCCTCTGTGCACTGGCCACCGACATGTACAGCAGATATTTAAGTATCAGTTAACGTTTAGAACATAGGACATTGGGACAAGTTGTGTTTTCATGAAGCTCAAGTCAAAATATGCTGTCTAAAATCTTGACTCAAGCAAAATGGGCGCAGCTTTAAAACAGCAAATTAGAACCGGGTCCCACACGGACTCCAATTACGGACAGCTGTTTTGCAACAGCTGTCCGAACCGTCGCCCGCGCCAAACGATACACACCCATCCAGACTTCTCCGAACTGGCCGTTGCCGAGGCGTTTGATGAGCTGCAGAGACTCCCGCGGGATCTCCCACACGTCTTTGGTTTTGACGGAGAGGTCGGTGAGACGAGGCATGCCTTTGTGGCACGGCACAATCAGCCGACAGCACAGCCCTGCAGCCCTGGCTGGAAACGCGGGAGGGCACACGCGTGAAAAACAAAACTCCTACTCGGAGCTGTCATGGTAAGTCATTGCTCTCCCTCAAATCAAGCGTTCTCACCGGAGTAGTGCTGAACAAGCTGCTGGAGGGTCTCGAACTGGGCCCTGGTGGTGATGTAGTAGCCTCCGTTGTCCAGTTTACGAATCTTGTAGTGTTTGACGTGATCTCCCTTGATGTCATCCCAGTCCTGGATGGAGAGAGAGTACGCCCCTGGAACGGAGACAACGCATGCGTCAACAAATAGCATATAGGCATGTAGTTCATGAAAACCAGGGAGCAGAAAACTGATGCCAGTGCAATAAAGTAATTTATGTAAGTATTTCCTATTGTTCCACATTCAACTTTCTCTGTCCTTCATGTCTATTTTAGCATGGTATGAATTTATGGTCAATACTTTGGTCTGACGGTCATGAAATCTGGAAATTTTCACAGTCAAAAACAAGAACGGAAATAGAACAAGAGAGGGAAGGATATGAGGAAGGACTAACAGGTTGGATATGAGGAAGGAAAGAAAAGAGGGAAGGAAACAAAATGAAGAAAGACATAAGAAAGAAGGATACAAAAATGACAAGAGACTTGAGGACACAGACTAAAAAGGAAGGACATGAGGAAAGAAGGACATACAGAGAGAGGAGGAAGCGTGCAAGGATGGCAGGACAGATACAAGGAAATAAATTAAGGGCATGAAAAACACAAAGAAGGGAGGATGTACTTGAGAAGATGCAAGGGAAGAAAGGCAGGAAAAAATGAATAAAGGAAGAAAAGAAATAAATGTAGAAGGAAGGAAGAAGGGAAAGAAGAAGTAAGGGAGAAAGGAATGAAGGGNCGGGAACAGCTCATCACGTTTTAGCTGAATTAAATAGACATCTGATTTTAAAGTCAGTGATGAGTTTTACTTATGTAAAAGAGAATTTAGTACAATTGGTTTAAATAGATAAAGAACCTCGAGATTACATCTCATGTGCATTTGCACTATATAAATAACTTGAACTTACATTTTTTATTTAGATTTTTCACATCGTAATTTGAGTCTCGCACAATAGACAAAGAAGGAAATGAGATGTGGTACCTTTAGATACATCCAGCACGGTGTCTAAGACGGCACACAGTACGTCCTGGATGTAGCCTGTTATTCCACCAACAGTGTCAATTATAACATTGAAAAATGTCCTGCCAAGTACTACGGGATCGATGAAGCTAATGTCAGTGGTTCCTGAAAAACACAAACGTGGTATTAAAAGAGAATCCCGCTTCACGGTGTAGTGGGCAATGCAAACTATGTGAGATGCAGTCATGTGAAGAATCTGGAAAGCGCGTAAAATATTCAGTTCATCGTTAAGAAATGTCTGATCTTTTTGAATTCCTAACCATAAACTGTGCTTTTTAAAATAATGTTTTATTAATAAGTAACAGGGTTATCATAGGGTGCCCTAATTTTTCCCAGCATGACCACAGCTGTTCTCAGACGGCACCTTTCACTACATCCAATGTGGAGTCCATGAGGAGGCAGAGCGAACTCTGGATGAAGGCCCCCACTTCGGAAACAAAGTTGTTAATAACACTGAAGAACCCTCTGCCAATTATCACAGGGTCAATGTAGCTGAGGTCAAGTTTTCCTGAGGAGAAGACAAAGGATTTGGGAGAAACAAATCCAAAATTAGCTCAAGTAGGCTTTTGTTGCAAGAATTTCGAAAGACTGATTATGTTTTATTTAATTATAATACAATTAGACACTATTTCACACACCTTTTTTTATATCCAAAACTGCATCCGTTACAGTATCCACAGTGGCACACAGTGAGTCCCTGAAGGAGCCAACCACGCCATACACAAAGTCGTTGGTTGAGTGGAAAGCTCTTCTTCCAATGACCACGGGATCGATGTAGCTTGGATAAAAGGTTCCTGTGATGTACGATACAGGCACATTACGTTAGTATTACATTTTATTTCATTTGTTTTGTTGACTACAGGTGCATTGGCATACCTTCTTCATCTGAAAAGTATCGAACAAATGCATCTTTTGCTTCTATAACCTCTTCAGCAGCGTAAGACGCAGCAGACGAGGGGCTACTTAAATCAGGAGCACATTCTGGAAAAAAAAAAAAAAAGAAAAAAAAGCGAAGCTATTTCAGTTCCTGACTGACATATTCACATGTATGTCAGTCAGGAACTTTACACCAAGGCGTACCTTGGAACTTATTTAGCAGACTGGACACCTCGTCTACAGCATCGTTTACAGCTTGAACTGGGTCCGTAATGATTTGCTGTACATCTGGGGGGAAGACAGAAACGAAAACAAAAACATTCAGAGATCGGTTACGATTTAAGCGAACACACTCCAAGGCGTTTGCGACGCACCTGGTACTGCTTTGTATTCGACAAAGTCGAACATCACCACACCTACCACCACCCAGGACAGGAGAGCAGCCAGGGCGATCAGCAGCTCCACAGACACTTTCACCTTTCTGACGAGCTCCAAAGCTTTTGATTTGAAAGAGCTTGTCTGCGCTGCTCTGCTGGAGCCCCCGGCTGCACTCGCCGAGTGGGGTTTGGCTCCTGTGGGTGGGATACACGAGAGTGATGATTGAATGATTGAGCAGCAAGCAGTTGCTTTATCAATTCTAATGCGATGAGATTTAATTACATAGTTTGTCCACAAGGGGGCACTGAAGCCTTCTGGTTTTTAAATGGTAGATGTTTCGGAAAATCTGGATGCAATTTATCTGACCATAAAAATACTTAAAAAAAAAAAAGTAATTTAGTCTCAGAACATATGCCCCTAGTCTGACTGATATAAAATATAACACAAATTTGTCAACAAACCCAGCAGACACCAGAAAGCGGCACTGAAATGATATTAGATAATGGTTGAAAAAACAGATTAATCTGAGGTGTTTGATGAGGTCACAAGTGACTGATGCCATGCTTCCCTCAACATTTATATGCAACTTATTCACCTGTTTGTGAATTTTGACCAGTGCTAATACTCTCCATCCTATTTTTGAAACTCAATGTCAAAGTGCAACATTGCCAAAAACAACAGATACAAATTAAGCAAACAAATACTAAAAAATACACTTAATCAGTTCTACCTGTTTTGGTACTAAGTTAGTCGCCCTGGTTAAGACTGAAATGAAGAATAGTTGTTGGTAACAGAGGACTTCTCCATCACAAACATAATGTAATGCTGTGCTGCTCTGTGCTGTTGTTGGTGTTGGTGTAACTCTGAGACACTGCCTTGCTAAAGTGTTCATTTCTCTTGACCTTTTGTCACATTACAGTCACAGACTTAAAAGCTATTTCTTTGAATTCTATATGTGCATATGCTGGAAAATTAAATTAAACAGTTTGCAAAAGTTTGCTCAAATAAACTTTTGAGAACTGTTGCGGGTATTTGTATTCAGCCCTTCTGTGTTCATAGTTTGTGGAGCCACCTTTTGTTGTAATTACAGCTGCAAGTGTTTTTTTGAAGTGTGTCTCCTCCAGTTTTGCGCATCTACAAACTGAAACTCTGCACGTTTTTCTACATATTACTTCAATAGATGTACGTTAACCTAACATTGGCCAGATTGGACATAGAGTGTTGTTGAGCTTGCCATAGGTTCTTACTTAAATTTGTGTCTAAACTTTGGTCCATTTTAACACAGGTTTTGATCAAAACCTGGAGCTCCGGCTGAATGTTTACCACTGTTGTGCTGCAGGAAGAACCAGCCTCAAGTTTCCTGAAAGCCTCTAAAAGGTTTTCTTCCAGAATAAACCTGATTTGCTCCATCAACCTTCCAACTTTGACCCGCATCTCCTCCCCTACAAAAGAAAAGCATCGCCACAGTATGAAGCCAACACCGCCATGTTTTATATGAGCCTTCTCTGGCGTCGTCCGTGTGTCTCCTTCATGATTCTGACAAACTACAAACAGAACTTTCTGCTTGCCACTCTTCCATAAAGGCCAGCTTTGTGGAGATTTCATTTAGGGGTATCAGTCTAAAAAGGGGTTGAAAACAAGTGCAGGTCACACATGCCAGATTCTTGCTTGTAAAAAAGAAACAATTTATATTGATAACTCTTAACACTGCACTGTGACTCTACCAATAAAATCCATTGCAGTTTGTAGCTGTAATGTGACAAATATGTAAATTTAAAAAAAAAATCTATAAATACTTTTGCATGGTTCCATAAATGCAAATTCAGTCAATTTAGCTAAGAATCTACAGAAAAACTATAATAATAAATGTTTTCTTATGAAGTCGATGAAGCCAAACAACTTTAATCAGAACAGGTGAAGTTTTGTTTTACACCATAGCTTTTTAAAACCTGAAGTCAGCAGCACAAGTCATGTCCGTCACATGAGAGCAATGCTAATTCTCCTGCAACATGATATCCAGTATTTATAGCAACCATTTTCAACACTTACTCCACCGAGCAAATTGCTCGTTGAAACATTATTCATGTATTAAAACGGCAGATATTGTTTGTGCGTTAATGCTGGTGAGAGCAGGTGAAACAGTTCCTACCTTCAGCCATGGTGACGTGGAGACTATCTCAGAGATATAAACCAAGCCTCCGCATTTAGAACCGCCTGGGGATGACTTCAGTATATCCAATCAAAGTTGACTTGTTAATTAAAAAAAAAATAAAAAAAATCCATGTCCCTCATAGTAAATTATTCCATTTCCACGTGTTGATGTTTCATCCTCCAGTCTTCCGTTGTGACGAGGAAAAACAGAAGAAATCAAATAAACACTTACAGGGAAAAAAAAAAGAGAGAAGGTTTAAAGGGAAATTTGGAGCTGCCTGTGTGGCAGCTAAAAGGGGTGTGGGGGACCAGCAGAGCGAGGGAGGAAGGAGCGAAGCCAAGCAAGGGGTCTGGATGGGGCGAGCAGAGGATCCCACCCAGTGGTATTGGTGCCTCACATGGGTATTGGTCAGCAAAGGGACCTGATAACTTCAGGATAACTTTATCCCCTTCCCTCCATCCCAGAAAGCCCAGGTTATTCTTAGCCGGAGCTCTGCTCACCAGCTGCTCCGTCAAACCCTTTTTTGGCACTTGTGGGGGGGGTGCAAGGTCAGACCAGCTGGCTGGATGGGGAACCCCGATTGGCTGCAGCTAAAATCAACAACAAACTGTCTTCCCCAAATCTGGAGTTAACAACAACTCGGTGGATTAGTCTTGATATAACGTTGCAACTCTGTAGCAGACATGTTTTGTATAATATTTAGAGGAGACATGCATACTTTTTTTTGGTGTAAATTACCACTTAGTGAGAGTCTCATTCAATAACCAATGATTTTTAAGCATGTGGTTATTGTTTTCCACCACAAGTTATTTTATATCAGGCATCTGTTTGTGTAGGGATTGTCCCTTCCTTACTTCCTGTTTTTGTCCAGGTACCAATTCTTCTGTCAAATGTCCAACACCACCAAGACACCTGGTGGCTGAAAGGTGATAAATTATATACATACAAATATTTATTTCTTTAATTGAATACCATTATTGTCTTAATTCCTAACCATGGTTACATATTAACATATTTATCATCTTAGATGTCAACATGTAGACATTAGGAGAATCAGAAAATGGGAAAAAAAAAAGTCGACGTCATACCACATTGTAAAGGTATTAAAAATATGCTTTTAATATTAGTAGATTATATTTCTTCATTTCAAAATACGGGACACACATGACTTAATGGGTCAAATTCTACGCCAGTGAAAGCAACACAAACACAGCTATGCACAAATAAAACAAGGAAAACCAAAACTGTCCTCCAACATAAGCACCGCTGGCTGGAGATACGCAGAAAATATAATGTGGCTGAAACAGAGGTCAGCTGAGGAGGCTGAGCTCATTGGTACAGGAGGAGGGAGGAATCTCTCCTCCCTCAGCAGATGCAGTGTCAAATCCTCCGGTGACCTGCAGTAAACTTGTGTGAAGCTAACTTGGAACGTGCGTGAGTATGGAGGATGCAGATTGTTTTACCTAAATGTGTGAGGAATGTCAATTTTTTTTTTTTTTTTGAGGGCGGAAATAAATCAAGAATTTAAGATAATTTATTTGGTAATTGACCTTTGCAATCTGGCAATATGACGTTCACAGTCTAAATTTGTGAAATTTGAACTTTGGTTGCATCATTTCTCTAAAGCTAGAATCAAATACATTCTGAGAGTGAAAAAGTAATCAGTAAAAGAATTATATTTTATATGTACAGCACCCGTCACATATGTAAATAATAGAGGCACTCACAAAGATAGCATAAATATTAAATACTACAGTAAAAATATATGTTAGTTATAACAAGTGGTTCGTTTTATTACCTCAAACACGTCAGTCCATTCTCCCTTGGCCTCTAACATCAATGAGGCCTTTTGACCACATAATATTGTATCTTTTCTCGTTTGGACCATTCTCTGTAACCATGGAAACGGTTCTGGATGACAATCAGCAGTTTCTAAAATACTCTGATGAACCCATGAGGAACAAATGTAATGTATCTTCCCTATTCTGATACGTCTAGATATCTAAACATATTAAGTTGCTGCCATGTGATTGGCTGACGCATTTATGTTAGGAAGCAGTTGAAAAAGAAAAGTGAATAAATTATGTCCATCGTTGCCAAATGCTTGATCGAAATGAAAGATTGCTGCAGTTGCTTTTTTTTGTCGTGCGGTGGGCTTAGTATGAAGAGAATTTTTTATTAATCTGATTGCATTGTTTTATAATTAATACTAATTTGGACTCAGATTCCATCAGAATCTGATGAAGTGATGGAAAGTACTGGATTGATTTGAACTGAACCTGAACCAAATTGGTTTCTTTACCAGTTGAAATGTGTAGAACCTGTTTGTCTTGTAAAGTACGTTGAGAGGGAATTCGGGGCCGGAAAAAACATAAATAAATAAATAAATAAATAAAGTATGTGCCTCCTTAACAGATTCATCGCTTTTGCCTTTTTGTTACACTTTATCAACAAACACATTTTAATACAGACCCAATATAACTCTTGTAAATGCAAAATGTATTTTCAAATCATGATTTAATTTATCAAGAGAAAATAAATTCTCTAAAATAACCTGGGAATATGTGGAAAAGGAACAACGTGTTTGGGCCGACCTGGAGGGCACCGGTCGCCACGAAGCAGTTCATAATTTCTTGATCACCTCTTTGAATTCTTTTAATCCAGTCTAGTTTCGTGGATTGAACAAACTGCATAATGTCTTGTCACAGGACGTGAACTGGGTGGATTTCTGGGCTTTAAGTAGGACACACCAGAGCTTTTATCTTACTTTTTGTCGAGCTGTTTAAAGGTGCTTGTGTGTTCCAGATTATTGGCCAGCTGCCGATAATCTGGAATAATAATAATATGCCGATAATCTGGAATAATAGTAATCTGCCGATAATCTGGAATAATAATAATCTGCCGATAATCTGGCCAGCTAAGATGTGCTTGAGGTTACGGTCATAAATTGTTAGTTGGACGCTCTCCTGGAGCAGCAAATCATCCCGACTACACTAGTTGTTAATTTTCTTTATTTTGATAGTCTGAGGTTAAACTCAGTTTCTCTTAAAATGTGGGTAATTACAGTCTATTCACGATCAACAAGAGGGTCAATTACCTTTTCACATAAAGTTAAAGAGCAAGTGTGTGAATGTAGAGCGAAGTGCTTTGGGGTCTTATGGATTTGATGAAGCACTTTTGAAGGACAGGCCATTTACCATAATGTCAGGATGATATTAATGGTTTTTCTCCCCTTAATAGCCAAACTCATCTTTGAAAAACTTCTATGCTTACTCTGGTTATCTTTGTCTTGCATTAAAAGGTGTTTGATTATCTGAAACATTTAAGTGTGACAAAACAAACATCATCATGAGTATGATGCATTCTTTACATAGCTTATCTTTTGAAAAAACAGGTTGCCCAGCAACCCTTAAAAAAAAAAGAGTTGTTTGAATGTCAGAAACACAAATCTAATACTTGAAAGATTGTTTATTTGAAAACCAGCTGTGTACAGGTAATAGACAGACAATAAATAATAGCGAGAGCAAAAAAATAAAATAAAATAAAATTTTGTATGCCTAATAAATTAGGAAAAGAAGTGATAGAAAATGAAAATGTACAGTTTACTTTACCACCCATGGAAAGCAACATAAATACACACAGAAATGGCGATTTGTCCTGGATCACATCCAGAGGCAGGTTTTGACACCTTGTAGTAAAAAAACCCCAAACCAAACCAACCAAAAAAAAGAGTAACATATAACACTGGCTGAACATAAGAACATGTTATTTAAAAGTACATGTAATGCAGGGACAAATACAAGTACACATCCTTCATTCTCAGCATGTCAAAGCAAAAAAAAAAAAAGAAAAAAGAAAAAAAGAGAGGAGATCTTATACAGCCTGACTCCATACGTCAATGCGACATACATTATCAGTACACTAAGCAGTCACCTAAACAATGGTTTCAGCTCAAGAGGAAGTCCGCCCCGCTTCAACTACATAAAGCTAAACTAAAGATTACTTTAAGCCAAGCTAAAACTTGTCGGCTTGAGCTGAAATGCTATGGATGCACTTAGTATCGGTGCTGAATTAGCCCTACGCTTCGGGCTTGATCGGACGAGTCCATGATGCGAGTTAGTGTTTGTAAAGCGTGAAGGCATTCCGTTGCGTTATAAGAAGATTACTAAAGAGATGAAAGGCAAAAACAGGTTTTATAGTACATCTGAGTTCCTTGAGAAGAGAAGTATTGTTAAATCAGCCTCGTAAAAAAAAAGGAAAAAAATAAAAAATGGCGCTGAGGTCTCAGAAAAAAACGTCAGATGCTTCGGTCCAAGACGCCTGCAACCGCACTAGCAGTGTATGGTTTTTGTGAAACTTTAATTTCACCGAGTTAAACACACACTGCTCCAGAAAACGTAAACTGAAACATTTTTAACCTTTAATTAAAAAGAAAATATATATATATATATATATATATATTCCACATTCTCCCAAATTATCAAAAGTAATATAAAGTAAACAACAAAAAAAGTTAAGTAAACAAGCAATTAATATTTACAATACATACAGAGTACACAACTTATGTTGCTCATTTATGAAAGTTTATTACTTCCGGCCCCCATCAACATCCTCGGAGCTGATGTGCAGTTCGCCGCTGTCCGTCCCCGTTTCCATGACGTCTGGAAGAAGTCCGTCAAAAAACAAAACAAAAAAAAAAAAGCTTTTCTAAGATGACAGAAAAGGAGGTGCGTGGCTCCCTCTGGTGGAACGCCCATGAAATGACACGAGATGAGGGCGGAGGCGCTTCAGAGATTATCCCCCGGCTGGTACTGAGGCTCAGTGGCTGTGAAGTAGTCCTCCAAAAAGGCTTGCAGATACTCAAAGGTGGGCCTCTCCTCGGGGTCCTTCTTCCAGCACTGCACCATGAGCTCGTGCAGGGAGGTGGGGCAGTCCTGAGGGCACGGCATCCGGTAGCCTCGCTCCACCTGCTCCAGAACCTCGCGGTTGTTCATGCCTGGGGACGAGGGAAAGCGGACAGATTCCCTCTCACTGACCTCATTCAAAGCTCCCAGCAGCACTAAGCAGCTTAATGCATCTAAGAGTTTGTGATTTACTGCTGGTTCTTTGTTTTTGTTTGCTTTAATACGCCATATTGTTGGTGTGGTTTGATATCTTATGAGACCTTTTTTCTTGTTTTTGATGATTTTTTTACTTCAGATTCAAATATGTGTGCTCTTTTATGTGAAAGTGCTGCATAGTTGTGAAGTAGAATAACGTCCTAATGGGACGTAAACCTCGGCCTCGGTTTCAGCTCATCGTTGGGTGTTTAGCTCCCGTCGCCTGAATCAGAAGGTGCCACCACCAAGACGAATTTATCCTCAAAGGCAGTTTATTGCTCTGGATTTTATTTAGTAAATGGCGTGCAATTCATTTTAAATTTATGGATTACGGTCCCTCTGCTTTGTGTTCGTCTATCGTATGAAATTGAAACAAAATGCACTAACATTTGTGGTAGTAAATGCGGCTTATTTTTCCTTGCAAAAACCCTAACGAGGCGACATGCAGCATTTATCAGACGTGACCAATCAACAGGAAGACGTCTCACCTGGATAGGGCACCCTCCCCTTGGTGACCAGCTCTGTGAGCAGGATGCCGAACGACCATACGTCTGACTTGATGGTGAATTTCCCGTACAGCGCGGCCTCGGGAGCCGTCCACTTAATCGGAAACTTGGCGCCTGAAACAAGTAAAGGCGTTTGGTTTGCATGTTTACTCCTCCAGCTACGGCAACGTGTTTGTGACTTCGCTTTTGCCGCTCCCCGAGAAAATACTTCGGCGGTAAGTAGGTCAGGTTTCATCTGTGGTTTCACATCACAGCGTCCCGCTGGGAAAATGACGGAACAATTCCATTATCTTTCCCCCTCCCCTCCTCTCCCGTCTCCGTTCACACTTGGCCCTAGTTAAACAGTCAAATGTTTTTTAAGCTGCTGTCCAACGAGCAGCTGGGCATGTTGACAAGAGTAGTTTATGTCCGACTCGCTGAGGAAAAGCAGCCGGACTGTCGAGTGGAAACTCGAGCAGTTAAACGCGCTCGTCTGGATTAGATTTTTCACTGTTGCTCGATATATATTCAGCTGCCTTTCAGCCATGTTCCAACCACATCCTTCTGTTTTCCAAGTGTTCATCAGAACAAATTCATGCATGTTTACCCTCTGCAAAACCACAGACCTTTTTCCTCTGACTGCAAGTATTCCTAAGGATGTTGTGGGTGAGGGAAACTGAGGCTACTGAAGGAAAATTGGAGGAACATGTAAGATATGTGCACACAGATCGGCCTTTGATGCAAGTGTGTCTTGAGTTTTCAATGTCTGACACTAAGTCAGAATAAGCTGGTCCTGATTTAGCTCGGTTACAATTCCAAGTTTTTTTTAAATATTTGGTAAAATGCCAGAATAATAAGAGAGAGTACATTTTTTGGTAACGTTTTTCAAATTCTGCGAATGACATCACATTCATCATGTGAGCTGACGGTGTTCTTGTTGAAAAACAGTAATAGAAAAAAAAAAAAGAACAAGTAAAAACTAGTTTAACGAGATGCAAACTGCCAGAAATGCACAGTATATGGTTTATCTCAGCCATGTTCACTATATCCTGTTGGTGGGAGAAAGCACTAGATACATAAATCAAGGTTGGTGTGCAAACTCTGACTTCCCCAAACAGAGTTCTGACTTTAGGTAGGAAATGATGCTGTTTTTCCGACTGGGAATTCAGAAACTAGATTAGAAAGATTAGTAGAGCCCATTGACCCATTCCTTCTGACATAAACATAGGCAGGTTTGTAGGCAACTTTGCCCTCACGTATTTGTTTCAGTTCTACACTTTCTCCGTTTTAAGATCTAAGTAGGTATGCCTGCAGATGAAACAGGTATTTCCAAAGGAAGGCGTTTCTCGAGATGTAATTGGACAAACAAAATCAAGTGCAACACGATTGGGGGAGCCTGTCGTCGTTATTACATAATAACAGCATCCGACATTACCTGCATCTCCATAACTTTTCCCCCCCGCCTGTCTTAACAGTCTGGTTACATTTCAAAATAAGAGCATCCACATAAATCGCATTTATTTAACAGCTAATAGTTGTGACTTTTCAGCAACGTTTACTAGTAGGGAGGGCTAAATGTTAGCCATTACATTAAATCCATTTTGGTTACAGGAACAACGCGAAACTGACATTAAGCTAATATTAAAAGAAATAAAAATGAAATTATCATTCAAAAAATAATGTTAAGTCAAAGGATGGTTGTCCATTTGGATGTCCAACCTTTTCTTTGGGAGTAAATGTAACCCGGCTGGTGTCTTGAGATGATACTTCAATATGTTCACATCATTTATACCAAAATATTTTGGCACAAATCTGCCCCTTCACCACGCTCCTCTATCCGGCGAGCCCACCTTGTCTCGCTGTGTATTCGTTGTCCTCGATGAGCCTGGCCAGACCAAAATCGGCAATCTTGCAGACCAGGCCGTCGCCCACCAGGATGTTGGCAGAGCGCAGGTCCCTGTGGATGTAGTTCATCCTCTCAATGTACGCCATTCCTGCTGCCACCTGGGAAAAGGAGGTTTCATTATTTTTCCATCTAAAACAACTTAAAACCGAACAGTTTCAAGGTCGGCAAATGTGTGTTATGCAAAAAGCGTCTTTTTTTTCCCCCTCACACACACACATTAGTAAATGGGCCCACACTTCAGCCACGCCATTAAAACCACCGTCTAATGGAAACGGGAGAACGGCACTGCAGCATTTAGCATTTAGTCCTCAAACCCAACGCTGGAAATCAACTCATTAGAAGATAATCAAAACCAGCTGGGAGATCCTAAACAGCCGTCATCTGATTGTTTTTACAAAACTATAAACCCCAGCTGAACATTTTACTTAATTTGGATACTTAAACTCCTTTAAACGGGGGTTGTTAGTTTAATAATGTACAGTTTGTAAGGACTAGTGCAAATGAAAACATTTTATCTGATTGTAACTTAAAAAAACGGATTTAAAGGAACGATTGCATCCATTTATTTAACAGGGACAAGAGGTTCCTCGCCAAAACAATAAAACAAGGATGGTTTGTAGAAAGGCAAAGCTAATATGTTTATTAGCCAATGATTTATGTGTACAACAAAGCACTGATGGAATCAGTCCACCATAAAACAACAACAAACAAAAAGCACAGTAAAAACTAGAGAGGTTATTAGCAGCACACCTGCGCCGCCATGTCCACCAGGTTTGGCAGTTTAAGGCCTCGTCCTTCTCCGTCTTTCAGGAAATCCAGCAAACTTCCTAAAAAAGAAGAAGAATCTGTTGCATTTCACTCTTATAGAGGTTTTCCAGTTATTCCCTAGGTATCTATTTTATTTATTTTTTTGTTCTCTCGAGGAATGACGCGAACTGTGACCTTTGCTCATGTACTCTGTGACGATGTAGATGGGCTCTTCGGACACGACGGCGTAGAGCTGCACCAGTTTATCGTGTCGGAGCTTCTTCATGATCTGAGCCTCCTCCAGGAAGGACTCGGGCGACATGGTGCCAGGCTTCAAGGTCTTCACCGCCACCTTTGTGGTGCCGTTCCATGTGCCTGATGAAAAAAATCAAAAATAGTTGCAACACGATTCCGTTTGTCTAAGGAGTGGTGCTCATCTTTGGAACAAAATGAACATTTTGTATATTTAAAAACCATTTTCAGTTCTACGTCATGCTATTGAGCCAGTGTGAGCCGAATGTGGCTTCACAGCCACTGGTTTCAGACTGCTGGGAGGGACCGATGCGGAGTTGTGGAAAAACTGTCAAAGAGATGTGAAAATATGCAAAGTTTTCACATATTTCTAAAAAGATAAAAACCGGAAAGGTATGGCAGTCGTTTGCAATGAAAGTGAAACGAATCGTTACAGCTGCATGTTTTAGTACAAGTCCCTGCAGGGCCGTGAACTTCTAATAGGTCTTGTGAAGAAAACCGTGTCCACAGTACGACGCAGCCAAAACCATGTTTCACAGGGCTGCCTTTGAGGTGATGTCTTAGCTTTTTTTCTTGGCCTTCCTCAAAAAAAGAGAAAGATGTGTGGCGTGCACGACTGCAGAGGTCCAGTCAACAGATTCCTTCTTTGTGGATCGGTGCGGCTCTTCAAAAGTGATTTATCTTCCTCCTTCTCTTTCCAGTTTGCGTGGACGGCCACGTCACCGTGTGTTTGGATTCGTGGCGTGCTGCATTTATTTTCAGAAGATGGATTAAACTTTGCTCCAAGAGAAGTTCAAAGCTATATAAACTAAGTCTGCTAAACATCGTCACGTATCACTAGGTTTCTGGAAGGATTTTGGGAAAAATGTGAGGGAGTTCATGGAAGGAGTGTGTCCTCTGTGCACTGGCCACCGACATGTACAGCAGATATTTAAGTATCAGTTAACGTTTAGAACATAGGACATTGGGACAAGTTGTGTTTTCATGAAGCTCAAGTCAAAATATGCTCTCTAAAATCTTGACTCAAGCAAAATGGGCGCAGCTTTAAAACAGCAAATTAGAACCGGGTCCCACACGGACTCCAATTACGGACAGCTGTTTTGCAACAGCTGTCCGAACCGTCGCCCGCGCCAAACGATACACACCCATCCAGACTTCTCCGAACTGGCCGTTGCCGAGGCGTTTGATGAGCTGCAGAGACTCCCGCGGGATCTCCCACACGTCTTTGGTTTTGACGGAGAGGTCGGTGAGACGAGGCATGCCTTTGTGGCACGGCACAATCAGCCGACAGCACAGCCCTGCAGCCCTGGCTGGAAACGCGGGAGGGCACACGCGTGAAAAACAAAACTCCTACTCGGAGCTGTCATGGTAAGTCATTGCTCTCCCTCAAATCAAGCGTTCTCACCGGAGTAGTGCTGAACAAGCTGCTGGAGGGTCTCGAACTGGGCCCTGGTGGTGATGTAGTAGCCTCCGTTGTCCAGTTTACGAATCTTGTAGTGTTTGACGTGATCTCCCTTGATGTCATCCCAGTCCTGGATGGAGAGAGAGTACGCCCCTGGAACGGAGACAACGCATGCGTCAACAAATAGCATATAGGCATGTAGTTCATGAAAACCAGGGAGCAGAAAACTGATGCCAGTGCAATAAAGTAATTTATGTAAGTATTTCCTATTGTTCCACATTCAACTTTCTCTGTCCTTCATGTCTATTTTAGCATGGTATGAATTTATGGTCAATACTTTGGTCTGACGGTCATGAAATCTGGAAATTTTCACAGTCAAAAACAAGAACGGAAATAGAACAAGAGAGGGAAGGATATGAGGAAGGACTAACAGGTTGGATATGAGGAAGGAAAGAAAAGAGGGAAGGAAACAAAATGAAGAAAGACATAAGAAAGAAGGATACAAAAATGACAAGAGACTTGAGGACACAGACTAAAAAGGAAGGACATGAGGAAAGAAGGACATACAGAGAGAGGAGGAAGCGTGCAAGGATGGCAGGACAGATACAAGGAAATAAATTAAGGGCATGAAAAACACAAAGAAGGGAGGATGTACTTGAGAAGATGCAAGGGAAGAAAGGCAGGAAAAAATGAATAAAGGAAGAAAAGAAATAAATGTAGAAGGAAGGAAGAAGGGAAAGAAGAAGTAAGGGAGAAAGGAATGAAGGGCACAACATTTAAGGTAATTTTATAGCACATTTTCAGCAACAAGGTTATTCAAAGTGCTTTACATGAATTAAAGCACTTTACACTAAGAAATAAAGCCTGAAAATACAAATATTTTCCCACATTCTTATTTTCCTTTTCCATACATATCTGGACCTGGAATTTATTGAAAGTTCTATTGAGTTTTCGAGTTTGCTCTAAGATGCCCTGCGCAGTGCTTGTATTGGCACGTGTTTCACACACCTTTCCTGAAGGTTAAAAGTGTTTGCCATCTCAGCGTGTCGCCGCTGTGCGGTACCTTTGGTTGTTTCGCTCTCACGGATGAGGAACGTGCCTCTGGCGTTGCCACCGGAAAGCAGCTGCCGCTCCGCGTCCTTTCGGCCTAATTTACCAAAATACCAGCTGCGGGAGAAACAAAAAGGCCCCAGGTTTAACATGTCTTGCGCCGAATGCACTTCACTCGCTCGGTTTGCAGTGGGTATTACACCGCGTCTCGTTACGCAAAAGACAGACGGGGAAGCTGCTCGACATTTACGACGGGCTCCCAGAGAACGGGATCTGATCTCGTGAGAAAAGGTGAACTCACTCCTCCGCCTGGATCGAATCCACAGGAGCGACGTAATTGCTGGGAATGTATCCAGTTCCACCTGTAGTGAGGGAACGAGCCTCCCACCAGTCGCCCTCCCTGGGGAGTGAGGGAGAGAGGAAGAGAGAGAAAGAGAGAGAGAGAGAGAGAGAGGATGAACGAACCAGCAGGTTGGAAAACTTTAGCTCTAGTAAACCCAAAACGTTACAGAATATTTTCTAGACAGTTTTGGAAACAGTCAACTGTTACCCTTCACAACTACTTGGAGGCTTTATCAGCTATTTTCACGGCAAATATTGACACCCCCCTCCCATTCTCCCGCTTTTACTAAGTCTACTATGCAGAATTAAAAGAGCAATAAACAGATCATTCTTCGTGAGCAGCGGAGAAAAGTTTGTTGCACAAAGTCGGGTCTGACTTTTTTTTTTTTTTTTCCAAACACCAAATGATGCTGATGATCTCTGGATAGCTACTCGCATAGGAGTCAAATTACCACACTGACCACAATGGTGCTTTTGGAGCATCACAAACTAAACTTATTATGAACGGATCCCGTTTGATTACAGTTGAATTCAACGAAGCGTCCTGCTGCTCCTCCGCCCGATGCGCAGCAGGACGCTCCGCTGACTCAGAGTCGGTTCGGCTCTCTGAACCGACATGCAGACAGCGGCTAAGATCGCCTCCATCAGATCCTCAGGATGAAGCTTGGACTTAGTTTCCAGATGTATTCAAACCATATCTTTATAAGAGCGTAAAGCTGCCAGGTTAAAAGCTTCAATACGCAGGGTGACGCTGATCAGTTGGGTGGATAAAAAAGCCTGACATCATGACGCATTGTTGTACCTTTCACCGGTAGTCTTTTTTTTTATTTTTTTTATTTTTTTAAGGATTTTTTCGGCGGCACTAGTTTATTTTACAGCAATCTGACTGTGAGGGGGCAGAGAGAGCGGAGCGAGGCGTGGGCCCAGCGAATGGAGGACGGGGGTTGAACTCTGCGGGTTAAGGTCTTTGTATGCGGGGCGCCGTGGTAACCACCGCGCCGCGCAACGCCCCTATTGCGGTAGCCTATGCTGTAATTTACAGTTTCTCTTTGTTAAATTATTTACATTTTCGTACAATTTGAGCTTTCTGACGAACTCACCTAATCCACCTGCTTTCATTTCCTTGGAAAAATCTGTTTTGTCATGTGATTGCGACTAGTCGACTGGCCCAGAAAAAAGTCATTGCAGAGAAAAGAATGGATTAGTCGACTAATTGGTGCAACCTTTAGTACGCTGTAGCCATTTGCAAGACAATCTGTTCCTTTCTCACCACATTTTGACTAAAACGAGCACAGATGACTCTTGTCTCTTGTCCTGTAGAAAGGTTTCGACTTCCTGCAAATATTGTGCATTAGTCCAGTCTCATTAGGACAGAATTTATTTATTTATTTTTCTTTTTTTTACAAAATAGTTACAACTTAGTCAGATTGAATGGAGAGATTATCTATGGGATTTAGTTCTGCACTTTGACTATGCCACTCTATAAATCATTTCTTTGAGCTCTTAAGACGACTAGAACTTTAGAAAATACAAAACTTGCCCAGATTTAAAACTATTTAATGTATAAAACTTTATTTTATTTTGAAATTAGGTGATTCATTTCGCTTCTTTTTATTCGTTTTTTGTGTAGAGAAGAAACTTCAAGGTTTTACAATCAGCAAAAAAATAAAAAATAAAAATTTAGTAGAAAGAAACCAACTGAGTCGTTTCCAAATTCAAACAAAGTGAATAAAAAAAATTGCAAAATCATTCATTGGTGTCATTCTGGTGAATAAATTCCATGGAGATAACATATTAAACCAGATAAAATAAGAATTAGAGTATATTTACAAATACTGTTTCTATATAATGCTTGGTCAGCGTTATTAAGACGAAGGGGCCAAAAAGCCACAAAAGACTCAGGAATGATTACGCGTCATAAACATAAACTATGTGCTGGTCAGTCGGATAAAATCTCAATAAAATATGTTAAAGTCCACGTTTGTGACAAAATGCGGAAGAGATTAAGTTGTAAGAAAGGTTTTCTAAAGTCTTGTACTACAATCTGAAGCTAATCCTTTTGGCAAAAACTGGAGCAAAGTGTTGAAATGTGCCACACAGCTAGTCCCAGTGTGGTTTAAACTCCACGACGACGTTCTGCTCAGAATAAAAGGAGAACGACGACAAAAACAACGTAATTCAACACAGACACCGACTGCTCTCCGTGTTCCTGTGTGACATTTTATCCCAGATGTAGCGTTTGGACCTTGGTGAAAAACAATCCCAAAACTAATCAGAGGAGAACACAACCAACACCCTCCCTCCGCATGCTGTCATACAGATGTTTTCACACTTACGTGCTGTTGAGGATCTGAAACCTCTCCCCCTTTCTGAAGCTGAGGTCATCCTCCGTCCTGGCCTCATAGTCATACAGAGCCACGAACAGAGTTACCCCTGCAGGGGAAAACAAGAAAGTCACATTCAGTATGACAGCTGAGCTAAAAGATCTGAAGGCTGTCTGTGATTTGTACAGATTAAAAGTTTCATTTTAAGTATTTCACCAAAACAGGAAGGGAAGAAGGATGGAGAGACAGGAAGCAAGCACTGACTCTAGGGTCAAAAGAAGACGGACCACAACAAAGGGAGGCAGATAGGACAAAGCAAAATGATAAACTAAAAACAGGGAGGAAGGAAAGGAAGAAAGGAAGGAAAAAATGATTACGGAAGGGAAAACATAAAGAGATGTTAGGCACAAGGATGGAAGGAAAGAAAAATAAGAAAAGAAAACAGGGGGAGAAAGAAAGGAGGTAGGAAACAAAAAGGAAGAAGCATGGACAGAAGGGTGGAATGAATTAAAGGAAAAAGGAAGGAGGGCAGCTTAATGGAGGGAGAGAGTTGGGACAAAAGGAACAAACAAAGGACACAAAAAAAGGAAAGAAGTAAAAACAAAATGAAGGAATGACGTGAGGACACAAAGGTGGAAGAAAGAAAATGTAAGAAAGGAAGGGCAGCATGAAGAAAGGACCTACTGACACAAAGGTGGATGAAGGACACAAGTAAGAAATTGTATCAATGTGATATTTTCAAGATATGAGGTGTGGAGATCAATATGGAGCAGTCCTGGTTTTAAATCTGACCCTAAAAATACTTTTATACTCGCTGAGCAGCAAACAGGCGACATATGAGGAGTCAAAACTGTCATAAGATCCTCGTCTGAATCGTCGCTTGAAAACATGTCAGCCATCTTTCGGCTCACCGCCTTTGTTTTACGGAATGCAACTTTAACGTTGTGGCGAGAGTCGCCACAACAGACTTTATTAAACTGTTGTGGCTACGTCAGAAATAAAGGAATGCAATCTTTTTTCGTTACAAGACAAAGATGCCTCTGGAGTCCCAGCATCTTCAAACAAGCCAGAAACCACTGAAAGATTTCACTTTCTGAATCCTATTAAATCCACCAAAAGCTCCCCTTTATCTCCTCTTGACCTCCATTCTCATCCAGCGTATCGACCTGTGTTGTTTAGTTCATTCACGCAAAACTCCACTGTACAATCCTCTGACTCTACGTACTTGCACGTTGGGGGGAAAAGAAGGCCCAGGACAGCTAACGGTGAAGAAAGATGTGCTTCATATGTGTCTTTAAAGCCTGAAGCAGAAGCGGCGCAACGCGCTGAAGAGGGATTTGCACTCTTCAGCAAAATGTCTGGTCCTTCTGCTCGTCAGATGTGCTTCACAGAGCACCGGCTATAAATTAGGTCACTCTGTTTTCCATTAACCAGAGGGCCGGGGTCGAATGTCCTTCACAGACAGATTCCTTTATCGCAGCATGGCAATACTGGAGAGAGAAAAATCTAATAATCCCAGCCATGATGAGATAGTTTTTTTTTGTGTGTCTAAGCTGCGAAGAGGGAGATGATTTCCAACATGTTTGAAGCTCCCCTCTGTGTTAAACTGAATGTTTCCTGTTTTTAATTGCTTTGTTGAACAGTTCTGACACAACCGTACGTTGAACGTCACGTTAAATCCCCTTAAAATGACTTGAACTGAAGAGGTATTCACTCTTTTATTGGGATTTCAGGTTACAGATCAACAGAAAGTGGAAGACAAATGTTACACGTCTCTACCAGCTTCATCTCATCCGGAGACCTTTGGGGGAAGGACTGTTCGTCCACAAGCTGATTCAAAGACTCTCCACAAAAAAAAAGAAAAAAGATGAAGCAACTGAGATCAGCGAGTCATATTAAAAACAAGAAACGCATCAAAAGAAAAACAGCTAAACATCTCAGCTCAATCAAACAGGGTTTAATAGATTCTGTTCATTTCTAAGTCCTGCCACTGATTCACGGTCAGATTTCTGGAATTTAATTGGGTCGTTTTGACACAAAACGATGCTAAATCTTTCCATTGCAGCCATGTGATGTGTGGTTTTCATTGTCTTACTAGAAGGTGAGTCTGAGTCCCCACCCCCATCTTAAACAGTTTTGCAGCCTCTTGTTTTTTTTGAGCAAAACACGTTTTTGATCAATTTTGACTCACTTCTTTCGTAATAAAACGTTTTCCCACAACGTGACGTGGGATTTTGAGGATCTCTTTGAACAATGACTTTATTTTCACAGCTTTTCCCATAAAAGGTCAAACTTGAGGAGTGACTGACGTAAACAGATTCTCCCACCAGAGCGGTGGAGCTCTGCACCTCCTCCAGAGTTACCATGGAAATCCTGTCTGGACTGTTAGCTTAGCGCAGGGATCTGAAAAAGAGCCACTCTTTTCACCTTCCACAGTGGCTCTAAATAACAAGGTTTAAAAAAAATAGTCATCTAATATTTTTAAATATAGACGTTATAACAAATGCAGGTTTTAGATAAATTTTTTGTCATTGAATAATTGCATTAAATTTCCACAACAGAATGACACTAAAAAAACAGCAACATGTCTTTAGATCTATTTTTCTGTCATTTAGTTAGAAAGTGTTTGAATATATTTTTTCTGAAAATATCCATAGCATCGCGTTCGTCTTCTTTTTGCGCTTTTGTTTATTGGAAACCACCCACAAGAAAATGAATTTAATGGTTCTTCTTTAAGAATGTCAACACATTTCCTGCAGTAAATATTTATCAAAATTACAATCATGTAACATTATTGGCTCTAGATAAGCTTTATTTAGCTGGATTGAAGGCAAAAATGGCTCTTTGAATTGTGGTTTAGTAGAAAGCCATGTTTAAAAAAATTAAAATACACACTACTTTGAGATATGCCAACCAATCACAATGCAGTTTTTGATTGCATAACCATAACAGAAAAAGTCTAGATACTTTTCCAAGGCAGAATAGAATCGTCACCTTCCTAAAATAATTTTTTTTTTTCTTAGCCAAAAGTGATTTTTGCAAAAGAACACTTTTGACGACGTCTAACTGCGACCAACAGAGCAAGACCGTGGTAGTTTTTGCAGCCACGCATCGTTGTGCATTAAGTCTGCATGCGGATAAGCTGCTGCGGAGGTCCAGCCTCACCTGTCCCTCCCCGAGACCGCAGCGTCCCGGACTGCGAGGACGTGTGCACGCCTCCGAACACCGTCACCCCCTGCGTGGCGGCGGTGTGGAAGTTGTTGTAGTTGGGGATGGTGGTGACGCCGAAGCTGGGGTAGTGCTGCGGCGTGGGGTCGGAGCCATAGCGGTACCCCGAGCTGTGTGTGAGGCTGGTCTCGCGGTCATCGGTGAGTTTCGCTGCTTCTTTATCCTTACATTGGACACAGCCCATCCTCTATCGTCTGTGAGCGGACAGAAAGAGAGAGAGAGAGAGAGAAATGGAAGGAGTGAGAGACAGAATGAGGATGTAGGTGGAAATAACAGCTCCAAAGCTGCCTCTCCTGGGGAATTTATAATTTAATCTTCCATTATTTCACATTTTCCTCTGAGACAAGGCCTTCAGAAAAATCCAACAGTTAAGCTGAAATTAAACCCGATCCTCGCTCTCTAATTTAACACAAAAAACAGACCGTAGCCGAGCCGCGTGTGGTTGCTTTTAAAATATGAATTAACTTCTTTATGGCTTACGTCTCCAAAGTGTCGCGTGACCACACATGTGCAAAGAATTTACTCCCACGCCACCACATTTATAGGATGGCACGCAGTTCGTTTTTGTTTACTTTAACAGGAGCTCCACGCACACACACACACACACACACACACACACACACACGCACATCTATGGACCCGGAGTACTGAAGTAAAAAAAAACAAACGCACACAGCAGCAAACCACTTCCTGGCACTGCTATTTATCCCTGAGCACGGAGGATTTGGCCTCACTAAACCAGTTTTGCTAATGAGTAAGGCGATCTCTGTAGAAGGAGCCCTTCCATCTTTATGGACCCAGTAACACTAATGAACATCTAGGCTCAAGGTGTGCCTGGAAGAGGGTCTTGAAGCTGGTGAAGCATGGCTGGCTGCGGGGCCGTCTTTCATCAGAGCGAGCAGCCGACTGACTTCAGACGCGGCTAATTGGAAACACACTTGTTGACAGTGTCTGTGGACGGGGAGAGGTGGCATTAGCGGGAAGGGGAACCGTCACAGCTCCCTCCATCAAAGAAAAGGATGGGCTGTCCGCTGATGGGGGGATAATTTATGAGTGCTGGGTGTAAAAGGAGCAATAACGTGGAAGTATTACTGTGCTTAAAATGACAGGTTTTACACTAATCGCATTCTACAAGGAGCCTTCTATAGCTTTAATGAAAAAGAAAAAAAAAATACAATTAATAGTACAAGATTGGAAATACTGAAACAAAAAGAGTTAACTATTATTACTATTATTAGGGTGTTATTATTATTATTATTATTGTTATTACTAAGGCTGCAGAATAGGATTAGCATTAAGAAAACTGGTGGCATTATTGTTGGAGATTGCAATGACAATACCAGTTGGCATTAACTCACATTTTTTTTTCAATCCTTTTTTTTATTTTTGTCATAAATAAAAAAGGATAAAAACATGACATGAAAAACAGTACTTTTCAAAAAACTCCAGCTTATCACCCACAGAAGTTTATCAGTCCTGGGTATCATTATTAATCGTCATTATAATCATTTAAGTTACGGTGGCTTAGTAAAGTATTCATATTCCCTGAATTTTGTCAGGTTATAAACACAGATTTCAATGAATTTTATTAGGATTTTATGCCATAAACCAAAATCAAAATATAGCATAAACATGAAGTTAAAAGAAATCTTAAAATCTTTAAAAAATAAAAATAAAAAAAAGGTTCGACACACTTTATTGTTCAGCTCCAGGCAGCAGCAGGTTTTCATCATAACCTTCCACACAGGGCGCCGCAGCCTGGGGGGCGGCAAGCACTCAGGAAAAAAAAAGAAAAAGAAAAAGCCCTGCCAAGACCGGAAATCAGAAAGAGCTGCGTATTTACAACTCTGGAACGGTTCCGTGAACGTTTTTATCTTGGAAGCAACAGCAAAAAGAACGTAGCGATAATTGCTTTATAGGCCTAGTTAGTTGTCGAGTACTGAGCAGCTCCCAGTACTCTGATACCCCAAATTAAAATCCAGGATAAATATTCCCCATCATCGCTGCTGTGGGGAAGATGTTCCCTCAGCGGGGATTCAGAATCCGGTCAGAGTTGACAGGAAGATGAATGGAGATAAATAAGATTCAATAACGGTTAGGAAACCCTGTCAGAGGACACAAACAATCTGAGGCAAAGATTCACCTTTATGCATAACAACAACCCTAGAGATCTACATGCTAACATATAAGCATATTTATGTTTTAAAAAGGTCCAGTCAGATTCAAATCCAATTGAAAATCTGTGACAAGACGCTGCTTTATGTTGTTCTACAAAATAAACCCCCGATATGATATAATGCAATGAAGAATGCTGCTACCATGTCACAAAAAGTAAGATCTTTTTCACTTAAAGCAAACTTCCTCTTAGGATGGCTGTAGCGGGATAACTGAAACTTTCCTGAAAACATTTTATCATCTTACATTGTCGAAAGGAAACACGTAAGTAAAGTGTAACATCTCTAGAACAGCCGGGCAAATTCACTTTACAGATCTGTTGCTTTCTAAATCTGCCGCAGCTCCTGTGTGTCAACAGGCAGCAATAAAAGCAAACTATGGCTTTGGCAGACCAGGTGACAGGCACAAATCACTGCTGTGCCGTACCTGCGGAACAGGAATCCGACAGCAATGCACCTGGCGGGATTGTGGGAAGCCCGGCGCTCTGTGTGCGCAGAGCTGTTCGTTTCACTTCCTCAAAGCAGGTGAGCGTTTGCTCCACTCTGCCTTAACTAACGACAGAGAAGGGGAGCCACTGCGGAGAGAAAGAGATCAGCGTGATTCACGACCGCCCATAAAACTCCATAAAACAGCCAAAAGAGGGAGCGGGCTCGCAGAGAGCGCGCATTACGACAGGAGCCCGGAGCAGAGCAGGAGACCGCGGACAGAAACGCAAGGAGGAAAACTGCAGATTTGTCTCTAATCCTCCAGATTTTAGATAATCTTCTTTGACATTTATATTCCCATCTTCAGTCGTGTGGATCCCTCTCGGACAGTCCAGCACATGTATTCAAGCTAAAAATACATCATAAAACATTTAGTATAGACTGCGAGTACATGAGCAATCGATAAGTATTTTGAACGAGTGTTTTCAGCAAAAACTAGCAATTTCCTTTTCTTTTCTTTTTGACGAGCAGCTTATAAAACATTTATGTTATTCGGCTGCGGGTTAAGAAAACACTCGTGTGAGTTTAACGGAGACGTCCATCCGTTTCTTACCTTTTTAAAAACAAACTTTCAAGTAACAATGTTGAAAAGAGTACTGATGAACGTTCTGCTGCTGCTTTGCATAAGCTTGAAGTATTAAGAGAGCAGACAGGAGGAAAATGGTAAGAGTCTGTTTTCTGGTGTGACTGCAGAGATTTAAATAGCACTGCATCCACTCCTGGAGGGAGCAGAGTAAATGAGGGGAGATCTCTTGTTACCGTTGTGCCTGTGGGGGGATCATGAAAACCTTCTGTCTTTTCCGAGTTAAAAGGGTCCGGAGCGTCTCCATTTGTGCACGTCTTCCCACCGTGCGCAGGCCGCCACGTTTGGGCAGCAGAGAAAAGTTTCAGGGCAGAAAAAGATGCGCCGCATGAATCAACACAGGCGAGGGGACGGATAACAATCATTCACTACTGTAACGCCATAAACATGTCACACACACATTCATCAAAAAGTTTCAGATTCAAGCTATTACATGGATGAGTCAACACCATTTGTCATACGGGAAAGTCCAAATAGTTTTACTTTTCCTTGTGTTTACGGTGACAGAGATCTACATAAATAGACACTAGCTCCAAGAGATACAGGCCAAAACTCTGTCTGGAGGGAAACGAATGCTGCACATGACCATAAAAACACCAACCCAAGGCGGCGTAATGCTGCGTGGAGGTTTTTCACACAACATGTACAAGCTAACTGATTATTATATAGGGACATTTCCTTCAGCTAAAACAAAGCAACGGTGGAAAATTTATCGTCCGGCAAAACTTATCGTGAGGTCAGAGGTCAGTTTCTTTCCTCTTTCAGCCCAACCACGAGCCCCTCTGCAGGTCTCGTCACTCCTGCATCTTCCTCCCCCTCTTTCCAGCATTCGAATCCAACACTGACCGCATTAAAACCCATAACTTAGTACCGATTTATTGATAGACTAACACATTCATCAACTCTGTCTGATGACGGTGCGGCACAACATCTTCCATCATGCAGAGTGACAGGAGTTGCTAACACATTTAGCCTGCACGTTCAAATCCAGCTGCAACTTTGGTGCAGCAAAATATTTCAAACTTGGGCCAGACTGGGGCTGATATTGAATGTAGGGATGGAAGTTCATCATATCGTTTATTGTGATAAATTTCTTATTATTATTTATCGCTCCAACAGAAAATTCCACTTAATTCCCAAACCTGTGGATATTGTCTGTTAATTTTTACTATTTTCTCCACAGTTTGTTCAAGGAAAGGACCAATAAATCAATAATTTTGAAAATATTATTAAATGCATTTACAATTTGTAGATTTATATGACTAGTGTCCTAAAGAAGTGCTTTACAAGTTGGAATGTTTTATGTTTTTCAAGAGCTGTATTTGTGTGTTTATGGGGCTATAATTGCTTTGACACAAAGTCACAGCTATACAGTTATCTAAAAAAGGAGTAATAAATCATTCTTATTGCCAATTTTATCGTTATCACAATAGTGCCACAGAATATTGCGATAAAACTTCAAGTTCATATCGCCCATCCCTAAGTGAGTATACAAAGAAGTGTTTTAAAGTCTGTTCCCATGTTAAAAATGCCAGATCAAAGTCCACTTTACAAAAGTACACCAAGCTTTTACAATATTTATTGATGCAAATTAGATAGTATTTTCTCTTTACATCACAATTTTGCTGCATTTTGCATTTGCGTTTTTTTGCAAAATGCAAAAAAAGTTCAAGTAGTATCAAGACTTTTTCATGCTCAGCTCAGATCAACCTGTGACACAACTTAACCCCCCCCCTCCCCCGAAAGAAAGCACATGATGGTATCACAGCCTTAAGTCTTCACCTCAGTCTCAGCAAGAACAATTCTTGTGCTATTTTCAGACCCAGATGAACAGCTTGAATCAAAGAGGCCCACAACAGCATGGTAAGGAAAGAGACAGGGCTGTTCCTGCAAATGTGTAGGAATGTCAGGTTAAGGTTAACAGATGGATAAAACAGGAAACAGTCAGACAGACCTGAGAAAGTGACACGTCCAAAAGTGAACGCTCTGCACAGACGAAACCATCCATATCCAGTAAAGCAAAAGTTAAAATGTTCATCGAAACACCAAAGATTAGAGTGTTAGGGAAAAAAAATTCCTGTGTAGGTTTCACAATAATCAATTAATCGTTTAATAAACAAACTCAATGATTTTCACTTGCATAATTGAATGGTTTTTTTTTGTTCCTTTTTCTACCAAAAGCTGCATGAAAAAAATCTTCAGACTGGTGATTTGGTGTCAACTGGCCCTTATTTTGAAGGACAGTTTTGTTTACAGAGACTCAATGATTCATTTTATATGTTGTTTTGTTTATGTATTGTTGATATTTGAAATTTTTTGCCAGTTCCAGTGTTAAATGTTCATCAAAATTTAAAGTTGATTTATCTCCAAGAATGTGTCCTTGCATTATTATTGATTTGAAAACGGCCTCAAAACAACAATATTATCGTTTATCGCAATAACCTTTGGGTCAATTTATGCAGGAAAATTTGTTATTGTGACAGGGCTATCATTGCATTTATAGTATATCAAGTAATATTTTTTATATTTATGCCATCCTGTTCAGCACCATCATCCTTTAAATCCTCACCTCTCCTGCCTTCAACCCTTACAACTACCTCTCACTACGGGATCCTACCCTTCATTTCCATGTCCTTCAACATTCATCCCTTCTCCTAACTCCCAAAACCTTACTTCCTTCGACTCTCACCTCTACCACTGAACTCCCTAAACGCTCATCCCTACTTCCTCCATCCCTGACCCTAACCATTCTCCTTCATGACCACCTTCTTGATCCATCTTCCCTGCCTTATTATCCATTATCTTCTTCGTTTGACCCATTTGTTCTACTGTGCCCTACGTAGTATCATGAAGGTCCTTATCTGGACTGGGGAACTGATGTGCTGAGACAGAACTGCCACTACGCGTCTGGATCGCTGAAGCATCCAGCAGCCAGCCTCCCCTCAGATGAGTCCATTAAAATTCATTAATCCTCTTCTCCCAAGACAGCCACAATCCTTTAAATAAATCTTTTAAAATAACATTGTTGTGGCTTGGTGCTTGCCAGTAAATCACAGTTAAATTATGTTTATTTGAGTGAATTGAATAGATGGCCTTTCAGATATTTCGCTACCACTGCATTAGACTTTTTGTCTCCCGTTTTCTCTTAAAACAATTCTGCTTATTTGCTATGGTGCCCAAAACAGTTTTCAGTATTTACTGAGTTTTTGGTAAATTGAAACACACAATCTGCAACCTTTGTATGTCATGTACCTGATACATGACATACAAAGATAAAACCTCAATAACAAAAACTGGCTTTGAATCTTTGAAACCTGACCAAGAACCACAAGACAGTGAAGCTGTGCTCAGATGGTGATTACTACTACTGGAATGTCTTCATCATTTCACAGAACTTAACTTACCAATCTCTCATAAATGCGACCGCTTTGCAATTCAACCAACCCCTTCCAAACACAGGCCTGATTCTTTTGAGGTGTGGTGTCACTTTACACTCAAGATTATTGATATAGGAGTTAATGTCGAACTTCCCACCCGACTCCCACGGACAACGCACACGCGTTGACCTTACCCAAGTCCAAAACCCGACGTTTTGTTCCACCAACAAAGACAAGTACAAGAAGAGCATCACTTGAAGCTGTGTCCCATTTGGATGAAATACGACAAACGCCGCTCTGTCTGCTGGATTTTCGACGACACGGACAATCTCCTCCTTATGGCTGCCATTCTCTGGATAGTTACAACATTTGCTTGTGTCAGACAACCGAGTTCATTCAGTGTATCAACAGCAGGACAATGGGCACATTTCACTTGGCCACAAGATTACAAGGACAATGAAACGCAGTGTTAAAGCTTTCAAAGCGCTCTTCGAGCGCTGAATGAACAGAGTGGGTTATAAAACCCACAGCTGAGCTTCATACAGTACGTGGTTTAAGCCTAGCTGTGTTTCAGTGTCACAGTGTTCACAGTTGAGTGTGTTGAGTCATGCTGTTAAATAACTGAGACCATTGTAATTATCCGTTCAGTCAGCTTGATTTGGGCATCTTGCACTGACACTTGGGAAATAAGGAAAATTGGAGTATCAAATAAACCAGGAAATAGCAGAGCATTTGTCTGAATTTGGGATCTGTTGATGAATATTTCCAAAAGTTGCTTCAGTGAAGGGTAAAGGTTGGTTCTTCATCATTTGCCAACATGATGAAGAACCATGTTGTTATCCTTTGTAATTTCCAGCAGAGGATACTGGAAATATATAAGCTGAACTTAGACTAACTCAACAACACAAATGAAAAGAAAAATGGGCCACGAAGTCTGCAGGTGACTCAGTAAATCAGGAGAAAAGAAATAATGACAACTTCTGAGTCTTAGAAACTACAAAACACATATTAGCCTTTCATGCTAACGTCAGTTAGCCTGGTCACTCTCCGTGTCAAGCAATTCCCAATTGTTTTCCAGTTTGCTTATGTTGGGTCTAATTTCATTCTCAAATCCAAGTTCTGAATCTAGAGGTAAGTAGCCACCTGCACTTGTTACTGTTTCACTGTTCAAATGAAACAGGAATACAGGAAACAGGATATTTACTTACAGAAAAATATCAGCCACCACAAATGATCAATGTCCAGAAACCGATCAGTCTCACTGATTATCAAAACTTAAATTAGTCCTGTATATCCTTTATTGTTTATGATCTAAATTAGTTAGGCTTTACACCCAGCTGTAACTTATCAGTAAAATTAATTTCAGAGACTTGTTTTTTACTTAAGTAAAGAATCAACCTGGAAATTTGAACAGTTCACAAAAGTTCATAGAGTGAAAATCACATTTATTAAGTAGTTAATGCTAAGAAACTGAAACTAAGGAGAATTTAATGGTTGCAAACTACAGATTTATGACATAAACAATTCGACATTGAGGAAGTATTACTTGAATGATGAGGGTTGTTTTTAATGGTCTAATTCTGACTATTATACTATTTCCAGAAAAGCAAGAAACAAATCAGAAAGAAATAAACAGGGAAAGAAGACTTATCAGGAGGTATTGATCAGACAATCAGAAGTGAGTATTGGTGTAACTACTCCTAATTTGGACTTCCCTTGGAGAATATAAGAGTCAGAACTTGAAAAATGACCTAAAATCAGAAAAAAACAACATTATTTATTTTTTTTTATGAGCAAACAACTTATCTAAGAGTTTCTTTTGCCCAGCTTGTGGGCAGGAGAGCAAAGAGTCATTGTAAGCAAAAGGTCAATAGTCAACAAGTTCCAAATTTCCTCCAGTGAACTTTGCTTTGAGTAGATTATTTTTCAAAGCAAAAATTAGTGCACCAGTACACTTCCTGTCTTTGACTACAGGCGCTTGTTGCAGCACAGTAAATTCAGATTTACCTTGCAAATATTTAATCCTCCAATTTATTTTGAGTCCCATCCCACTAGTGCACCACAGTTTGAGGGCCATGCTTGTAAACATGTCTGTCATCTGGTTTACTTGTGAACACGAAGGTCCTAAAGAAACATTTGCATGGAGCATTAGTAACTCATTTCAATCTAGTGAAACATATCACACACAACTGTGCACTCTCAGGTTTAGGGTGATGAGTGAAGATGAAGACACGTCAACTAAAACACCAACTGCATCCTAACTTATATCACATGGGAAGCCAGCACATCATCCCATTTGTGTTTGCCTCCAAAATGGATGGCAGCACTTCCAGACACAACAGATAACCCGATTAAAGCGGCTTTAATTGGAAATTTAACAGCGTGGCAATGCAATAAGCTCAACAAATGTGACAATTAATTCGGAGACTAATCAATAGGAGGCTGTCTGCGGGTCTGTGGTGCTCTCGGCCTCAGCAGTCAGCTCTGTTCTGCAACCCATCCGTCCCTGCAGCAGATGCAACACCTCTTCAGAAACGCACGAATGCAAAACACCAGCCGCAAAATCACAGCACGTCGTTCTTTTTGATTGATCTCAAACTCGCACATGAGAGCAAACCCACTTCTACAGGAACAGTCTGGTCATACGACCGTGGCGCTTTAAAGCGTGTTATTTATCTCCCCTCTTCTCTCCTGAGATGGATTCAACCCACAGAGCAAAACAGAGGACGAGGCGGCTGCACCGGTTTGGAGCAGAAGTAAGACATAAAAACAAAACCAAGCTTACCGCAGAAAATCAAATCAGTCCATCGGAGTTTTCAGTTGAGATTTTGTGAAGGAATTTTTTTAATGTTTTTTTTCTCTCTCTCTCTCTCTCTCTCTCTCTCTCTCTCTCCTCTGTCTGTGTTTTATTTTCCTCACACGGAGGGAGAACAGAGGGAGAGACTCGTCCCCGCCGGAAAGCCTGTCGCCGCCGTGTGTTCGGATGATGACGATGGAGTGAGAAGTCTGTCAAGCCACACTAGCAGCATCGAGCACTTCCGGTTAGGACTTTCAAAATAAAGCATCTGTTTCTGGAGGAAAGCGAATACTCCATTTAAATACATTTAATTTTACATACTTTATTGAATATTATTTCACTATTTATCGCATAGAAGCATAATAATAAACACCACAATTCATTTTCAAAGCATAAATCTCTGTTATTGTTTGTCGCAACTAAAGAAGTGCCGCTTTAAATTCCGGTTTTACTCTGTTTGTTTTGAAGCACTTTGTTTTGCGTGAGGCTGATGCAGAGTCAGACCGCCTTGATTGACAACGTTTTCATCCAATGAGAGTTTACAATGTGGGCACAAGTGGGGCACCTCCTCGTCTATGAGAAAGCTGGAAAACAGGGCACTGTTGTTGGCTATTTGTCTTTGATCAAGTGAATTTCAGCACTCGGGAGGCAGTCCTGCTTGCTGTGTTATAGTGTTATAGTGAGATTTTTTTTTTTTTTACTCAAAGTCAAAAGGACAGAATGTAGCCTGAAGGTTTTCCTTTTTAAAAACCGCAGAATATCTGCATGAGTTTACCTGTCTGCTAAGATTGATGATATTGGAAATCAACTGTTGCCCTTTTATTCCCATCAGAATATTTGAGGCCAATGAAGAAGACCAGATTCAAATGTACAGCGCCCTTCACGCCTGAGTCCCCTTGTAAAGATGTGCAATAAGCCTAAAAGTACTGCTGAAATAGGATATTTAACATGTAACCGCCCCCAACCCTCCCCCCCCCTATAAAAAACAAACAAAAATAACTATTCTTCTTTTTGTCTGATGTTAAATCAGACTAAACTTTCTCTTTTAGGTTTGGAAGGCTTACCCAATTTATTTAAATTTTCTAATAACAAGGGAGAAGATTTTTATTGCCTGCTACACATTCAGAAATTTACATACCCTGAAATTTCTATACCTCTAAACAATTTGGGAAAGGCTTTGTGAGTTTCTGAAAGGCTAATAAATTACACAATGTGAAAAAAATTGTGAAACTCTAAATCCTCTGGAAAACTTTCAAACACTCATATATGCAAGTGCAAACAAACAAGTGAAACAAACCACAGAAATATCCAGCCACACCGTTCAGAAAAAAAAAAGATACTGTGGCCCGGAAAGAACATGATTTGCTTCAAAACATAAACCCCAGAATAAAAGCAGAAGACCTGGTGTAGATGTGTGTCAAAGCAACAAACAAGCCAGATTATGACTTGCAAGTGAAGCTTGAGATTTTTTTTTTCCCAAAACATGTCTTGTGGAGATGTAAAAAGAAGGAAGAGTTTAAGTCAGCTAGGTTGTGAAGCATGGGGTGGGCAGTATCATGCTGTGTGGTTGCCACAGGAGGAACTGGTGGAGTTTGCAAAATTAATCAGTCAAGATGTTAAAGCTTGGGAAAAAATTGCTTTCCCAGTGGTTTTCCGCCTAAACATTTGACCAAATCAGTTGGTAAGTGGTTTACTACAAAGCACACCTTTTCTTTGTTCTTGTAGTCTTCTTTTAGAATCTGACTCAACTAATAACCACCCATAACCTGCTGTCCATTCTTAAATGGACTTAAATCTCTATTTAATCATATTTGACATTTCTGCTAGAGCAAGAAGTTGTGCAAGTATGGCATATTCACAGAGTGTAGCAAGAGTTATTATTCAGATTTTATAGTAACAATCTTGCACAGTGTGCCATGTTCAAGGACTGTAGTCAAAGTCAGCTCTGCCTCTACCCATTTTGAACTTCAGTTACTCTTAAATGAAAAAGACAAGACGTATCCCATAACAGGAAAGCATATTTCAGGAGATGGCAATAAGAAAATTGCACACCTAAACTTGTCTATGTCTACAGTCCTCTCCTGCAACAATCAAGGCTGGCTAATGTATGAAGCTTGTCTAGTCACCACACTCAAATACCAGGATGCAAAGGGAGGCAAACAAATCTAAAGCTCACAGGTAAAAAAAAACTGCAGCAAAAAAGTGGAATCTTAGGATCACTAAATAATAATGTTTCTTCGTATGAAGTAGAAGACAAGAGAATGAGCAATTTAATGTCTTAAGTTTGTTTTTCTTAATAAGGCAGATTTTGGCTACTGTCAAAATCTCGCCAAATTAAAAGTTAGACCAATAATCCCTTTTAAAAACAGCAATTATAAACAAGACAAATGTCCAGTCATACTCACATTGAGCTTTTGAGCAAAACACACTCCAGGTGTGTTTGGTGTGAAACAAAGAACAAAATGTGTGGAAAAGCACCTCATGCCCACGAGTGAAACGGACAATGAAATTCATTTGAGGATTTAGGACACAGTCAGTGCAGGACAAGAGTTTGTTTTATTCAAAGTGTTCAGATGTACATTTTGAAGGGCCTTGGTGAAATGCGTGTGAAAGATCAGATTTGATGTTTTCATGAAAACTACTTGCAAAAGGGGGAGGAAAATCCAAAAAACAAAACACAGAGAGATGCATCCACCTTCAGGTGTTTGGAAATCAGCTTGATGGGTTTAAAATATTGTTCATTATTCTGACTCAAGTTATAATGTTTGCTAAATGGGGTGTTTTGTTCAGATACAACAAAAGATCTCCTTTTGTGTATAGAGATCATTTTATTCTCTTAAAAGGCGCATAATGTAATCAGTTTCAGGATTAAGTGGCTTAGATACCTGGTATTCAAAACACAGACAGTGACCTTAACTTTTACCTCATAATTTGATTTGGATTATTTTGTTTTCAGATTACAGGTTTGAGTTTCGTTGCTCTTTCTGCTTGACTTTGTGTCCTTAACCTGCCCCATTTTTTTTTTTTTTAGGTCTGTGGCTCTTTAAACATTCCTATGTCTTGTGTTGAGTTTGAAGCATTACATTTAAGAACTCTTAGTTCGGTGAGCTAAATGTTTAATCTTTTTGTTGTTGTTTGAAAACAGTCCATGCCCCACTGCCTTTGTCTCTAGGTTTACATATTCTTTGCTGCTCCTTATCATAATTACAGCTTTGCATGTCATCAGAATATGGCAACAATGAACGTGGCCTAGTTAGCAGGAGTAGAGAGGTGGGGGTGAAAGAAGTCACCCTTAATCCTCGGTCTGCAGCATGTGTTCGCTGTGCAGCCTCGACTTCACTCTCACGCCCGCTCCTCCGCAACCAGAGGTCACAGTCGCTAAAGCACCTTGTCAGCCAGCGCTCGGCTTCTTCCTCGCAGCCATTTTGGACTGGTAACCATGGAGATGTGGGTCAGGCAGTAATGGCAGAGAGAGAGAGAGGGAAAGAGAGGAAAGATTTGTTGCTGCTGGTGGAGCTGGAGCGCTGCAGGCTGGCGGAGCAGACAGCAGAGCCATAAAGTCTCATTATATCTGGGTCACTGGGATGCTCCAGCTGCAACACGCAGACAAGACACTATTATGCAAGAGGAGCGACGAGGGATGTTTTGGGTGCAGGGGCTTATAGTTACAGGGGAGGTCTGTTTACTCAGAGGGGCATATGTCAGGAGGGGGGCCCTGATAACATAGCAGCAGACAGGCAGCAGCCACCTAAACACAATGATGTTGTTTTCACACATAATTCAGATTCAGAGACAATGAAACTTCCATTCTAAATAAAATGGGAGCTCTGGATTGGATAATTAAGCTCTGTATTGTTTTGTACATTAGAGTAACATTTACTATTAGTCCACCAAAGTGATTGGCTGGAAGTGGATACAATTACATTTAAAGATGGAGTTTAGGAAAACAGAACAGAGATTTCACCCCCAACAAATTCAGCTTTTTTTTTTTCTTTTTTTTTTTTTACGTTTGATTAAAAAAAATGTATGTAAATGGATTTCACTCCCTTCACAATGATCAATGGAAAAGCCTTTATGACAGTATTCAGATGATTCATTGATGATTTTTTTTAACCTTTACCCACTTATCATTTTTAATGATCTAAGAAAGTCTCCCTGGCCCCCTTTAAGATTCTCCATCAAACTCAATAACATGACTTAGAGGCAGAAGAAACATTTTGCTTAGTTAGAACTAATTTATATAGTTTTCTATACAACTGAGATCAAATTCTTTTGATGGCCACTCCAAAACATTGACTTTGATGTCCGTAAACCACTTTGTAGCAAATGGTCATTTTCCACATTTTCCATTTGGAAGATCTGCTTGTGGCCACGCTTTTACTTCCTGGCCATTTGCCAGGAAGTAAATGGCCATTACTTCCAAATGTAAGTAATGGCCATTGTTTGTATGTAAGAAATACTGAAGTTGCATACTGAGATGCAACTTCAGTATTTCAAAAATAATTCTTCTTCCTGATGCCATCTGTTTCATTTTGTGGAGCGCACCAAAGCATCAAAACTCCCCCATAATAAGATGACTCTAGACTCATAATTTACAGCTGGGATGTTTTTTCAGGCTTGCAGGCTTCCTCTTCCCCCCTCCAAATATAACAGTGGTCATTATGACCAAAGACTTAAATTCTAGTTTGATCAGACCACATGATGACTTATTTTAAAAACTATCATCCTGAGTGCATTTGCAACTGTAACCATGCCTGTTCTGTTGTTATTTTTGTTGTTGAAGTAATTACCTGTCTGAAAAGGAATAAATATAATTTGTCGCCTTAACATACATACCAATTTTCGCACTTATTCATTTAAAAATGTTCACAAAAGTCATGACATCGTCACCAGCTTCTCCAAATTGTTCCCCAAACGTCTGAATGTGAAGTAAGCAAATAAAACAGCTATCTCGTGAAATTTGTTGGCATTTAAAAAAATATGAATAATAATTAAAAAAGATGTTTAGTCTGATTTATTGTCAGATGGTGAGGAAAAAAACTGTGTATGTAAAAAGATATATCGATTATATTTGTTTGTCTAAAAGGCTATCCAATCTTTAAAAATATAAATAAAAAAAAAGATAAAAAAAAACATCCTCAATAGGATCAGCTAAAATAAAATGTAAAAAAACAAACAAACAAACAAAAAAACAGAATTTGTTGCTTCCCTGAAGAAGAGGGAAAAAAATATCGGTAATAATACAGCTAAATATTGTAAATATGTATATATATTTTGCAGTATCGCTACATGACCTTGCTACGTTTCCAAATCAGCCTCCACATCAAATGCGCAGAGGAAAGAGCCCAGTGGAAAATGTTCCTGTCTCCCTGCTCTAACGTGGATCCACAAAGTTGTAGGCCATGTTGTTGTGTCTCTCCCATTGTCCGCGTCCCCCTCCCCGATGCACGTCCCTCTGCTCCACGACCTCCCCCCCGCTTTACGCTCCAGACTCGTGATTGGCGGAGACGCCGGGGCTTTTGTCGTCACAGCCTCAGCGCCCATTCATCAGCGGACTTGGGCGTTGTACTCCGCATCTCATTTGCGGCGGGGCCAATTTCTCCCCATCTACAAACTCTGCTCGAGGAAAAAAAAAAAAAAAAAAAAAAAAAAAAAACCCGGATTTCTTTTGCGCCTTCGTTACATTTTCTCCCCCAAGTGCTCATTACTCTCATTGCGGTCTCACTTTTTATTTTGGATTTCAGGCTTATTTCTCCGTTTGTTTCGCGCAAAGAAGGCAAAGCGGCGTGCCTTAAATTTTGTTTCGGGAGGAAGCTTGCGGTCTTTGTTCATTCATTTGATCGGTTGGGTTCCTTTGTTGGAACAAAAAGCATGGGAGCGCAAATCTCCAAAACCGCTGGAAAAGACGAAGCCGCGGTGGAAAAGCCCGCAGAAGGAGCAGCTGTTGCATCGAAGGCGAACGGACAGGTAAATAAGCCTTCTTGAATTATTAAATTCTTAATTGCCCACACGGAATTTCGCCTCAATTTAGCAATGTGTTGCGTCAATGGCGTGCTCCATGTTCCCCCGTAGCGCATCCCCACGCTCACCGGCATTCAGGGAAAGTGGCACATGCGCTTATATTCTCCATGCTGCCGTTTGGTTATTTTACGAAACCGTTCAAGAACCGGAATTTAATCGGGATGCTTTTTAATTGGTTCTAAAAGTCATCGTCCTGTGCAGCTTTGAAGGCGTTTTGATTTATTCTTTTTTTTTTTTCGTTAAATGTGCAGAAGTCAGGTTTGTTAGAGTTGGAGGTTTTGCATAGTGTGAGAGGATAATTTAAAGTCTGGCTTTTCTGTTTTTGTGGGACTGTGTCCAGCAGGGGTTTGTGGTCGCCCCTCACCGTGGCAAGGCCATTTTAAAAAACGGTACCACGCCTTTGTTGCCAGGTTCAAGAAAAGAAACGTGTTTTTGCATAAATGAACGTCTTAGACTTAATAAATTCTAATAGCATTAAGGTTGAAATGTATGAAGCGCTCAAAGACTTGGTTAATGCATATCGATTTAGCTGGTTTATGGTAGAAATTTTTTATTTATTTTTTTAAAATCTCAAATTCCTATGTTGTTTCTACAGACTGAACGCCCTCTAGTGGGGTCCCGGCTTTATTGCAGTTTAAAAACCCGAGCCTACTGCTAAAAGCCAGACATGTGTCGTCATTCTCCTAGTAACAGATGTCTATGCAATTTTCTTTTTCTTTTGATGGGCTGTGTGGGTGGTTTCTGTTGAATATTTTCAGTTTTGGAATTTGGTTTATATCCAACGGTGTTCAAGATTTTTACAAAGAGGTTTTCTGGTATCTTCTTCACTAACATACAGTCTAACATGCTCTTAAATAACGCAGTGATTTGGACCTTTTTGACTTCTTTCTAGGAGAACGGCCACGCCAAGACTAACGGAGATGCCTCTCCTGCTGCAGAGGATGCCAACAAAGCCGACGTGCAGGCCAATGGAAGCACTCCCACCGAAGAGGTGCCAAAAGAAGAAGGTGAGAAAGTAGAGGACGCCGAGGCCCAAGGAGACAAGGAGGCATCCACCACAAACGGAGAGACCTCTGCCAAGCCAGAGGAAGGTACCCCGTCCACCAGCGAGGACGGCAAGCAGAAGAAAAAGCGGTTCTCCTTCAAGAAGCCCTCCTTCAAGCTCAGTGGCTTCTCCTTCAAAAAGACCAAGAAGGAGTCCGAAGAGGCAACCAAGGAGGGGGCGTCCGCTGGGGCAGAACCAGCCGAAGGCGAGAAGTCCACCGAAGCCCCCGCAGAGGAGACCGAGCCGGCTGAGGCGAGCGGAGGGGAAGTCAAGGAGACTGCCGCCGAAGAGGTGAAGGCGGAGGAGCCGAAGGCAGAGCAAGCAGCCGAAGGAGAAGAGAAGCCGGCCAAAGTTTCTCCAACTGAGCCAGAGACGGCAGCCAGTCCGGAGGCTGCCGCTGCCGCCGAGTAAACCCCACCCCCAACCCCCAGTTGAACAACGCACCGGAATGAAGGAGACGATGTAGCCTGTCTGAAGGAACATGAGGACTTGTCTAAAACCAGGGAATTTGTTTTTCTTTTCGTTAATTTTCTCTTTTTTTAATTTTTTTTTTGTATATGTTTACTTACTCTGCAACCATCTCATCCATAATGACTGCAAAGTCCCGAGCAGTGATGGACAGGAGGTGGAGCAGAGAGTGATGCTCCTCGCTGCTTCTTGGTGCTTGCATTTGTAACATGGGTGAGTGTGATAGTGCAAAATGTGAGTGGATTTTTTTAAGTTTTTTTTTTTTTTTTTAAGGTAATACCATCACAACATTACTGAATCTTTTTTTTTTTCTCCATATATTTAATCAAAATATTTGGTGCTGGGCAATTGGATGTAGCAGCTCAAGCTGTCTCTGCAAGATCTGACACGTTGTGATATTTAAAGGGGATGTCCTTAAGCGAGTCTTAAGTTGTCATTGCAGTGTACAGTTGTTTACAACTCTCTAAGCTCAACGCTCCTGTGAACACGAACCATTCCTGAAATAGATTTAGCCGTCAAAACGATGATTGGTGCTCACCACCTTCCATTAGATTCCACTGTTTCAAAATTCTGTAGTAATGCACGTTGTATAGACTTTGATATTACTGGTTTTATGGCTGAGATGTACCTAATGACTGAAGTTTTTAACTGATTACCCATTGTAAATGAAGTTTTTCTTTTTTCTTTTTCTTTTTTTTTCACCATTTGTAAGATTGAATAAAATTGGGAGATGTTTTAAGCAGACTTTTGCATTAAGCTGTGATGACTACAACACCACTCTGAATCCACAAGTCAAAAGCACACAAAGTCAGGATTTTAGACGCTGTTCTCTACCGGCTTCTCTTTCTGTATATAACGAGGCTCACATTTTTTCAGTATGGAATGTAACATTGCCTGCAAAAACTGGTAACAAGGTGTTGAGTTTGTTTCCTGTGAATTCTGAAGAATAAAGCGATGAAGTGTGAATTGGCACTGTGAGCTTTTCTTTTTCACATAATGCACTACAGATAAAGTAGGGATGTGGGGTGGGGGGCACCCTGAGCAACAACCTGAATGGACATTACTCAACAGCTCCCTCTTGTGGACGTCTTAAGACTTGTAGGGAGATTTTATTTTGAACATTTAAACTGCGCTTCAAATCTAATAATGTAGTTAAGCAAACACAATTATTGACTTTTCTAAGCTAGTCAATGTGGTCGCTACACAAGTACATTTGGTTTTAATTGGAATTTTTAAGTTTTTTTATTAAGTAACCTGCTGGTTCATAATTAGTGACTTAAACTGTGAAAGTGAAATGTGATTTTACAGAGCTAACACTTAAATTCGCAGTAATTAAAATCTAAATTGAATAAAATTCTAACAAGTTAGAATTTGTAACATTTTTGAAAGTATATATTCTCTATGAAATTGGACAAATTTTTTGGCACTAGGTACCATTTTATTGAACAGGAAATGAGATGGAGAAGACAAGCATCAATTAGCCTATGACTGGGAATCAAACCCAGGACTACTGTCTCTGCTCAAGTTCCAAAAATGATGGAAGAGCTGTGCAGTATCTGCAAATGTAGAAGAATCTGGCTGAGGAAAAACTGGTGTCAGTCACACGGATTAAGTAGGTAGAAGCTCATATAATGAACAAAGACAAAAACCACAAAACTTCACAAAATCTACTAATTTATGGTCTATTCCAGCCTGGCCATTGGCTTCCTGGGCAATTCTGCTTGAAAACAATTCTCGGTTTCAGCACAGTGGGCTTTCTCACCTTGACTCGGATTGTCGCCGGTTGATTTTTGACCAGACCAATCGGCAAACAGAGAAGTTGAGAACAATGACTTCCATTTTCTGCGCTGTTTTAGAACGGTAGTCTGACTGTAGTTTTCACATCGGCCTCGCGTCCAAATATTGAATTAGCATTAACAGCCTCCTCGTTCTGACCGGTTCTTCCAGTAAGCTTGTTATTGTCAAACTGGTGCATTACATCCATCACAGGCGAACATTAGTGTTTGGATAAAATTTAAAACCTCAACACAGGTCATGCCTCCAGAAAGCAATTGTTTTTGAGAGTCCAGATCCTCTCGATGAAGCATTGTGTAGTACAACGGGCTGGTTTTTACCAGGCTAGGTCTTAAGCTAATTCTGAGCCCTAATATTTCCCTTAATCTGTGTGGGAATAGGAACAGGAAGGAGGAGTTCAAGGTCTTGTAACTACCTGGATTCACCAGCTTTTGGCTCCAGAACCACCAGGGATTGCTGTTGTTGCTTTCAGGGAACCAACTTTGGACATCTGAATCCCTGTGGTGTCAAAGTCGGCTTTGGTCCCAACAGCGGTCTTGCCTGTCACAGGTCACACCTAAAAACAGGCTTTCAGAATTGTGTGACACTGAAAGAACGTCACTAAGTGACCTTTAGCACACACATAAAAAAGACAAAACAAAACAAATAAAAATTGTCACGAACATTGAACACGATTAGATTCCATCCTATTCCACTCCGTTTTTTTTTATTTATTTACAAAGGATATTCAAAAACATCCAAACCACACGTTTACCCAAAGTGCCAAACAGCAGGGACAGATAAAACCAAGATAATAATAATAATAATAAATAAAACAATTAAAAACAGAGTAAGATGTACTAAAACAAAACAAAACAAAACAAAAATGAAACTACAGAATTATAAAACAAAAAACAAGTAACCAACTTACGTGTCAAAAGCCACTGAAGGGGTGCTGCCGTGGTGCAGGGGTAAAGGGGCAAACCTTATGCCACATGTCGTCCCCTCTCTCTCATAACCAACTTTCCTTTCTGACCACTGCTCAATAAAGATCAATAGACCTGAAGAAAACCTTCAAAAAATAACAACAAAAAACACTGAAAACCAGTGCTTTTAAGACAGACCTAGATAAAACCAGATAAGAAGCTTGCCTAATATTCAAATTGTTTCACAATCTTAGAGTCACAACAGAAAAGGCCCGATCTCCTCTGACCTTCAGCCCAGTTTGTGGCACAAAAACAGTCACAGTTATACTGTCAGCGTTAAATCTGACAAATCGTCAGATTTAACGCTGACGATTTGTCAGCGTTAAATCTTTTTTGTAAAGCTATCCTAACAAAGCAGGAAGTAAAGAACTTTCTTCCAAAGAACCAAAGATAAGATGGGCTTTTTAATCGATTGCCTCAGAGTTAAGAAGCTGCTTGTTTCGTTTTAGCACTGTGCTCAGGCAAAGCTAGATACTTTAAGTGAAAAGCACATTAAAGGATAATTTAAATCAATAATTTAAGTTGAGGAAACAGTGTTAGCAGTTGAATTTGAGGCGTTTTTAAGCACTATAATTCAAATGTCAATCTCTTAGAAATCCTATTGTGTGGTGTATGGGTTCTACCGGCTAATAAACTATTATGCTTGATTACAGTTTAAATTATTTTTAATGGCTTCTGTTTAATGGCCGTATGGCTTCTGTTTAATGACCTTCAAAATTAGGGCTTAGTGTGTATGGAAGGCATTTGAAGTTGGCTAGAAACTATATTCACAGCAAGCAACTGCTCTGTATTGACACATTGGTATTCTTCCTACCAAACCTCAAACCCTGTAAAAACACCCGACTTATTTTAAAAGTTTAGAAGATTGCCACTGAGTTCTCCAGGGTGGTTTTCACAGTCCACAACTGCGTCCATGTACACTGCGAACCATCTATTTGCTTTGCACCCAGCTCTACTCTGTGCGTTGCAGCTCTGGCCACCACAAGAAGGGCGTGCTTTACACATAATATTTCTATTTCTGCTTCCTGGTTTTCTCGTTCAGCTCGGTTAAGTTGGTGAGGTATTTGTTGCTCGGTTTAGTCCCCTAGCGTGCCTCACCGCTGAAATATCTCATCACGCCCATACATCATCCTCCGTCCTGGAAGCTGCTATTTCTCTTCTTTTATTCTAAAAAAAAAACAAAAAAACCCCCACATGAATATTTTTGAGATGTCAGGTGAAAGCAGACGTCCTTTTGGTTAATTGGGTCAGCACAGGAAGTGGTGCATCTATGTTTCTGTCTGTCCATCTTTATCCTCCAAGCCAATGGTGTCTTTGAGCGTCACAGCCGGTGGATGGCAACCCTCAGCAGTCTCTTTAAAGCAGCTCTTCCACTCCGCTCTCTCTGCCCTGGGCCTCTCACCTAACCACTGTCTCGCCCGCTCACCAAAGAAAGATCAAACAGCTGCTGCCTTACCAAACAACCTTCCCTGCTCCCTTATTCCACACCCAAACTATTTTTAGGGCAACACTCACTGTGACTTCCATGGTAAAGCTGCTTTTTTTGAAGCTTTAAGCGACAGAGTCGAAAACCTTGAGATAAGGTTTAAAGCCAGTCTGCACATTATTAGGATTCAGATTTTATTTTCGCTTATTGCATCGTTCGCTTCTAAAATGTCAAAAAAATGAACTTTTGTTGAACGCTGCCGTCTTAAAATTACTCTACCTGTCCATACAAACATATTTAACATAGATAACACTTTGTAAATTGACATTTTTAATGATTGTAGCCTGATACAAATGTGAAGCAAAGCCAGACACAAGTCGTAGCTTCCTCTAACAAATAATAACAAACTCCCTGTGGAAAAAGGCCTGCAATATTTATCCATTTGTTGCCTACAAGCACCTATTTTAAAATCTTCCTAAAGCTTGACCATTAAGTCTTTCAGGACTTTCTCTGAAACAATGTGGACTTTGAGATGCGCTTGGGATCGTTGTTCTCCTTGACGGTCCAACAAATCCCAAGCTTCAGCTTTCTTACAGGCAGCAGGACATTTTCTCCCAGGATTTCCAGGATGCTTAAGTGAATCATCCTGGATTCATGTAAGGCCTCCACTCACTGCAGGCCTCCAGAGTTAGAGTTAGGAAGCAAAACAACCCAAAAGCATCACTAAGCCACTGCTGCGCTTTACTGTAGGTATGGTGTTCTTTTCCACAAGCCCGAAAAGTCCCAGTCTGATTTATTCTCTCACAGAACAAAATCACCAAACAACTTTGGCTTATTAATACGTTCCAGCTGTGAGAAAATTAGATCTAACTTTTTTCCTCTCTTTGGTTCAACAGTTGTGTACGTCTTGGCGTGGATAAAAATACAAATAACATTAGTTTTTTTGTGTGTGTTGTTTTAATATGTGTTTTTGGTGCATGAACAGTTTTGAATTTTGCCTAAAAAGCCTAACTTGGTGAGCGTTTTCCAAAATATTTCAGATGGAGCTAGTAGTTTGAGGAAGCCAATCAAACAGAGTTTATGTTCTCCTATTTCTTACACGCTTAAGCCATATCACAATAAATATAAACAAAGCATACATCTGTTAATAGTCAAGTTGTTTGGGCACAGTTGTATGTGCATTGATCATGTGTCTTAAAAAACAGATTTGATGAGACATGCACATGCCTTTCACTGCAGTGCTATTTATTAAATCACTTAAAGGAATGCAGAGGAACTCCACTGCATACAGGGTGAGGCTGCATATTTATGCTGCACACTTGTGATCTTTGATCCTTCACACAGCTCTAAATCAAGAACCGTCACGGATCGGCAACAGAAATGAACACGAAGGCCAGGGATAACTTGGGAAATCTTTAACAAGCAGTAAAATTCACAGTTATATGCCCCCATAATTCCCTTTAAAGCTTTTTTATGTGTACTTAGAGTATTATATTGTAAATATGACCTTCTCTTTTTAGGAGGTTGTTAAGCACAGCAGCTGTCCTGGGTCATTTACCCACTGCATACCTTGCAAAAGTTTTCACACACTTGAAACCGATATTTTTTTTTACATCAAAACCAAATCCTTCAATGTATTTCACTGTGATTAAAGTGGTAAACAAATACCTGATTCCACAAAAGTGTAAAGTGGAAGAAAGCTGTTACATAGTAAATGTACGAATGTAAATGTCAAAAGTATGATGTGTATTTGTTTTTAGCCCCCTTGACTCCTAATCCTACACCTAAATTAGATCCAATGCAAAGAACCTGTCGTCACAAGTCGATTCTAAACTGTGACTCTTGCTTGGTGTCATTAAAAGATTGAAGTTTGATTAAACAAAACATGTTGCAAAGTGAATAACCCTTTAAAGGGGCCTCAGTGGTGTGTGTGAAGGAACAGTGCACAACAATCACAGCTCGGTATCTCATCCTCATGCCTGTTTCCAGGTTGTTCACACGTGGTGGTCTCTGATGTTTTACATGAGGTTTGGTCCCTCAGAGTGAAGGAAAGGCTTTGCCACTGGTTGTGGAATCTTATCTTGAGATCTCACTGAATTGATTCTAGTTTTTCCACTTAGGGAGATGCACATCATGGTTACACTTTTCTGCATACTTACCATATTAATAGTGTTTTACTGAAGGGTTTAGTAGACATAAATAATGTTTATTAAGCAAAAATGCTGCCTTAAAAATGAGTCTGAGGCAAAAGATTCAGTAAGACGTTATTTATTTTTGGTCTCGTTTTACATGACACAATGCATGTCAAGGGTTATAACAATGTTGCTGCTGAAACAGTTTGTGTTTAGAAACAAAAGTCAATTTGATCACCATATTTCACAATATATTCAAGTCACATTTAGTCACAAACATGTTGCACAGAGAAGAATTAATGTACTTTGATAAAATTGTTGTTCCCTTTCATGCCCAAAGGAAAAAAAAAACAAGATTGTACAAAAACAAAGAAGACAGACATTAAGTTCAAAGACATCAGTTTAAGACAGTATAAAAGGAGCAGTGTGTGGAAAAAAAAATAATAAAATTTTTAGACACAACACAGTTATAACACCTCGATTTCACATGCTGTTTACATTACAAACATCACTGGAACATTGTGTATTGCTTTCTCCCTCCTTAAATCAACTGTTTTCATAAATTAGTTTTCCTTCTTTTAAGCACCCATTTCTTGTAGTTTTCAAGTTAAGATGCTACTATTCCTCAGGAAGGTTGCACTGCCTGTCTGTTGGGTTGCGGTAAATGAACAGGGAGTTTTACTTTGAGAAATAGATTGCAAAATTAGTTGGTTGGCTTTTTGGAAACTTCTGCGCCAACGTATCACGTAGAGGCAATGAGGAATCCAGAGAAAGAGCAGTGGACATTCTCTGCAGCAAAGACACCGTTGGCCTCTTCGTCAGGGATCTGGACGTAGACTGTGTCCTGCTCATCGAGCAAGAGGACAGCGCTACCGGACATCTGGTCCAGGAAACCCTTGTTGTACTCATCATAAGTGAACATAATTGGCTGGCCGTTCTTGTACAGGGCCACCAGGGCATGAGCTCCATTGACATGGATGCTGTAGGAGAAGTAGTAAACTCCAGGAACCTGGCAGGTGAAGATGCCTGACTCAGGGTCATAGTGATTCTCAGCATTGTAAACAATCTGGTCAAACTTGATGGGAGTGCCAGCAGCAGGGTAGGGAGTGGCCAGAACTGCAGTGAATGCAGACATGGGGGACTTGACCATAACCTCACTCAGTCCCATGCCCTTCTCGAAGACAACCTCACCAGGAGGTCCAGGGGGGCCAGGAGGGCCAGCGGGGCCGGGCTCTCCATCAGCTCCGGGCTCACCGGGTTGACCTGGGGCACCCTGAGGTCCAGAAACACCCTTTGCAGCCAAACCAGCAGGACCAGGAGGTCCGGGGAGACCTGGGTGTCCCTTAGAGCCGGTAGCACCAGCGGGTCCTTGTGGTCCAGCAGGTCCTCTGGGACCTGGAGATCCATCAGATCCAGAGGCACCTGGCTCACCAGGGCGGCCAGTGTGTCCTTTGGGTCCAGCAGGCCCTGGGATACCTGGAGCACCTGGGGTACCTGGGGCACCAACATTACCTTTGTCCCCTGCAGGTCCAGTGGCCCCTCTGGGCCCAGGAGGACCAGCGGCCCCTGGATAACCCTGCTTGCCTTGGAAACCCTGTGCTCCCTGATCTCCCTTGTGTCCCTTAGGTCCCTGAGGTCCAGATGGACCTGTGTCACCTTTAAGACCAGTGGGGCCAGTGGCTCCTGGGAAACCTCTTTCACCTTGAGGTCCAGCTGGACCCATTGGGCCAGTGGCACCAGTAGCCCCAGTATAACCTGTTGGGCCCTGCTCTCCCTTTGCACCTGTGGCACCTGGGCTACCTGGGGCTCCTCTCTCTCCCTTCTCACCATTTGCACCTGGCTTTCCGTATCCTGGAACTCCAGGGGCACCAGGAGCTCCAGCAGGTCCCTGATGACCCTTAGGCCCAACAGGGCCAGGCAAACCGGGGGCACCATTCTCACCTGATTTACCTGGAAGACCTACACCTGGGGCACCAGTGTGTCCCTTGGGTCCCTGTGGTCCCATGGGGCCAGGGGCACCATCTCTACCTGGGCTACCTGACTTTCCTGGCTCACCATTGGCACCTGGTTTGCCTGGCCTTCCGATTCCGGGTGCACCGGTTGCTCCAGTCGGACCCATAGGTCCCTGAGGTCCTGTTTCACCTTGAGGTCCAGGAACTCCAAACCCTCTATCACCCTTAGGCCCAGGAAGTCCAGGAATACCTGGATGTCCTTTCAAGCCAGGCTCTCCTCTTGGTCCCATTGCTCCAGGAAGGCCAGAAGGTCCCGGTTTGCCAGTGGCAGACAGACCAGCAGGTCCTGGGCTTCCAGGAGAGCCAGGAACTCCCCTTGGTCCCTGAGGGCCAGTGGCTCCGGTGTCTCCCCTCTCACCAGGTGCTCCAGGGATGCCAGGTTTGCCAGGTCCACCTGGAGTTCCAGGTTTGCCAGCGATGGAGCGGCCAGGCTGTCCGGGAGGTCCAGGGGGCCCTTGAGGTCCAGAATAACCTACGCCATCCTGACCTGGGGGGCCAGGTGGGCCTTGAGGTCCCTCGGGGCCAGGCTCACCTGGAGGACCAGGCTCACCTGCCACTGATACCACTGTGAGAGAGAAAGAGGGATCATCATGAGTACCAAAACCAAAACAGTCAAAAACTATTGAATTGGGTTGTGTTGAGCCACCATCATGCATGTTCAAACAAACAAACAAAAAAATAAAAATAAAATGTTTGGTTCATGTTCTCAACTGGTCCCATTCAGTAACATGATTTTAATATATTACATTTGTGTTGGAATGTAACTGATTCAAATTCATTTTAAAATGGAGCTATTAGAAGAGTTCTCGATCCAACTTTCACAAAATAAAGTGCAAATAAATCCATCTAAAAGACATAATGGGCCTTATATCTGATTGGGTCTAAATGAGATCCACTCTTTCTATTCTTTCTCATTGCGGTCACGTGTTTGAGTGAAAACATCCCTCTCTTTCTCCTCAGCTCTCTCTCTCTTTCTTGCTCTCCCTGCGATACTCTCTGGCTAATTCTGGCCCAGTTTGGATAAAGCAAAACCAGATGTGTTGAGTTTTGTGTTAAGCAGGCACACCCAGGCACAAACCATACCACTGGCTTACTGGGCTCTAATTGCCTGTGTCGAAACCAAAAATAATCTACAAACAGCTCATTTCTGGACATAAAAACAGGGGTGTTTACTCGCAGAAATGCAACATGGAATATTTGCAGTGCCTTTTTGGAAAGACCTAAAAAAATATATAAATATACACATATATATAAACATTTATATTTTAAGATGATGGACTTGTTTTGTGTTTGTTTTTTTGTGACTATTCTGGAAAACTCATCAGATCCTATTCTCGGCTTGCAACCATATATACGAAGCTAGATTCTACCCTTCATGTAAAGATGCAGCAATCTCGCAAAAAAAACAAAACAAAAACAAAACAAAACAAAAAAACATAAAAATGTGCACATATATATTAAATGTTACAAGTGCAGTTTTATAACTTTGCATTTTGTCAAAACATTTTGTGTTTAAATGCTAAGGGGAACTTCTATACATTGATTTCTAAAAAACATAAAATTAAACAATAACCAAAACAAAAAAAAAAAGTGAAAAAGCATCAGACTCTGCAGCCTACAGAAGCAGAAAACAGTCTGACTCTGCACCGACTGAGCAGGTTTGTCATTCTGCGTCTAAACAGAGACGATGAGTGGAGAGAGGCAGGTCCACTGCCACAGCCAATCAGAGCGCGGCACTGCCGCTCGGCAGAGTGAAGTTCAGTTTTTAAAAATCCTACACAGCTGTGATCAGCATCTGCCTGCCTGTGTGCATCAGTCATATGAAACCGGCTAATTTCTTCAAGATTCAAGATGTCACAAACTCCGGCTCAGGTAAAAATGACTTCTATATTGAGGAAATGCTGATTATCTTGCTTAGTTTTTCCATTTGAGAATAAAACAAAAAACAAAAACCTGATAAGCCCACAGCTCGTGTACAAGGTTGCATTTTGCTCACCGTGGCTCTTAACATTCATGGGCACCACTTTCTTCACCACGTAGCCCTTTCCAGTGGCTGCTGCAGAGGCCACAATGAGGAGGAGGATGCTTGCCACTCGTAGGTCCATGTTGCAAGCTCAAACCTGCAGGGAAAAAGAAGAAGATTGTCAGTGCAACTGTCCCACAGGTAAATCTTTCTAGCATCACTTGCTATCATGTCCTACAGAGATTTGTTCTAACACTGAGGCTGCAAATCGGCATCTGAACCTCAGCGGGATGCACACAAGAAGTCTGTTAGCAGGATCTTCTGAATATTGCCTGTGAAGCATCCTGAAGTTCTACTTGTTTCTCCATTGAGCCGAGGCCTGGAGAAAGCCTGGATCTCTGCTATTGCTTCCCCACAGAAAGAAACACTCAGAGTGGAAGAGGAAGGTCGAACATACCGGCATCCAAAGGAGAAGAAACCCAAATCTCTTCTGCACCAGAGAGCTCCTGGTGCCGCTGTATATCCTTAGGGTAGGAGCACAACTGAGGATATGCTGCCCTCCAGTACAATGAAGTGGGTATTTATACCATATCTGCCCCTCACATCATTAAAAAAAACTCACCAAAAAGCACCTCCCTCCTTAGAGCTAGGGTGTAATTAGCAGACAGATCTTCCCAAAGTGGGCATGTCACGTCAGAGTGCCTCCATGTCTTGAATATCCAGACACATGATTATCACATTTTCTTCTGTCTTCCCTCTTCTTGAAATAAAATCTTGATAAATGAAAATTGTATTGAGGAATTTGAGGAATAATTTGATGCCATTTAGTTCCTGTATTGTTATTGACTTCCCTGATTGCTGGTGGGCTTCTGTAGACCTTTATCCCTTAGATTTATTACTTTTCTATTTTTTTTCTAATTCCTGTAAGGATTACTGATTACTTATTTATTACAGTGACTATTTATTATTTTTAAGAATTCTTTAGCTATTTAATTAGTTTTTCCTATATTTTTCCTATGATCGGTCCTTCCAGCAATTACATAAATGTTTTGTCTATTTTGTGTTTACTTTCCACATTCATACACTGACATATGAAATGACAGAGGCATATTTATGAGCAGTAAATATGCCTCTATTTACTGCTGGAAAGAAAGTTATTTTCTTTCTTTCCTCATTTTCTTCTCACTTGATTTGCATTTTATTTTCTAACCCCCAAAAGAGAAAAAAATATAACCACTTTATGCAATATTTAATTTGAAAAACTGGTTATCTATAATGTTTGTATTCGGGAAACAAAGTTTGTACATAACACTTTCTGAAAATGGGTCAGTTTCTACCAATATGAATCTTGCTGGGAGGATTTAGTAAAGACATTGCAAACTGCATAAATTGTGGGTTTGACAACTAAGATCAACTGAAATGTATATATGACTGAATAGAAATTATTTATTTCTTTTGATTAAAAAAAAAATCACAACAACATTTGTTGTGAATTGGCGCTAACTAAAGTGAATTGAAGTCATGATTTGTTAGGGAGGAGAGTTATCTGGACTTTTTTGAATGAGTTAAAACATTTAAAGAACAAACATAGGACAACATTGAAAGGGGCAAACGTGTTATCTACGCTTTAATATCCACATTATTTGATCAGATTGGTGTAGTTACGATACAGCATGGGATGACGAACATTTTTAACATTTCTCCTTCGTTTTAGCATCTTTGGAAGTTAAAGAGCCTCTATCTTAACACCCGAGCACACGCAGTGCAACCACTCAGCCACCAGGGGGCACGTTTTCACTTGTGTACAGCAGATTTTTCACAGCCATACCCTTGTGGTCATGCATTATTTTTGGTCCTCTCAGTGCACATATATTACCCAGGGCCTGGGGTGCATTTGCTCCAGTAAATCTGGTTCCTGTCGTGATGTGATGTTGTATTTCCTCAGTCAGCCCGTCAGTTATCCTCCCTTGCCCTCCACCTTGCTTACTTTGAGATCTTCCGACTGTAATTTCACAGCTTCAGGCCCGGCCACATAGGAAATGCATACACCCAAATAATCACATGTTCTCTAACACACCAGCAGCCATAAACGATGTGTAGGGTAGTTCCCGTGCCCCGTTCCCAAATCTCCCTGACCATCGCGCCGCCGTTTATAGCACGTGTTCGTCTTTCGCTCCTCTAATGTGCGCACATCGTGCAGGCAACATGTGTATATTTGACAAAATGATGATGAGCTGTGTGATTGAGGCCTTCGCTGGGTTTCTATATGAGGCGTCTATAGCGCACGTGACTCTGACAGGCGTCTTTCACCACAAGTTTAATTAAAGATCCTTCCAACAGGGCTCGTTTGAATCCCCCCACCCCTCTCTCTCTTTTTTTTTGTGTAAATTAGACCCAAATTATCTGCAATTTTCCAAAGTGCTACCTTCTCTTGCTCTAAGCACTTAATCATGTTTGGCAAGTATTGTTTAAGTTCACTCATCCTGTCAAATAAAAATAATGTAATTGGTGATCTTCATTTGCAAATGGTCTAAGATGGGAGAGATGGCATGCAGGAAAAAAAGCAGACTGAGTTCAAAGGTACCAATGACAAAAATGCACATAAAACCAGATATTTGTATGCATTATGTAAAAAAGACACAAAACCCTTTTTATAATTTAGATAAAACTTCTGATTTAGGTCAGTTAGTATGTTTGCTAAGTGCCAGAATAATGAGAGAAATTTATTTTCTGAGGAATTTTTTAAAAATAATTTATTTAATCCAGAAGTTCGCATACACAATTTTACTATGCCATTTCAGAAAAAGCACACAAAAAATGTCATTGCTTTGTAAGCAATCACTACATCTCTACATCTGAAACATACTATTCCATTGCTTAATACAACTGAAAAATGAGCTCCCTTGTATCACTGAAGCTGCTGACAGAGTTTCAGTATTCACAATTCAAGGAGTCCTGCACCTACTTGAGCTAAGGAGCCACTCGGTGAAGTAGAAGTCATGCATAAATCCATTTCCTTTATCTGCTGTGCAGGGACACACATGGTGCCTGTCTCCAGGAGAGGTTGGGTACACCATGAACAAGCCGTCATTTCATGTGGGATAATTGCAAGACATCAGGCAGGAAATGAAAACTTGGGCAGGAGATAATATTTGGCTTAGACAAATGACCTTGACAATACCACCAAATTAGTGACAAAGTTGCTTTAGGGCATCAAATTCAGTGTTTAGGGGGTGACCATCCAAAGCCTTCATTTCAGTTCCCGAGAAAGTTTGTGGACAGACCTAAAATGGTATATGTAAGTAGGAGGCATACAAAGCCGACCCTGTTAGCCAAAACCGTTAAGCGACGTATTTAGAAGAGGTTCTGGAAGGACAGCCATGATGTTTGACCCAACTCTGGCAGTGTAGATGTAGTTCTTTGAAATACTAATAAAATGAACTCAAACTTTATAATCTGAAGAACATTGAAACTGAAAATCTAAAAACGATCTCCCTCATTATTCTGGAGCGAGCAGTTGACTTGATATTAGTCAGATGTAATGTCAAGCAGCATCTTTTCACTCAGTGTATGTAAATGTCTGGTCTAACTGTACGTTGAGTTGATTTTTTCCTCCTGCAGCTCGAGCTGCTGCAGCATTTTTCATATTCTCTGGCAAAGTTTTGATTTTTTTTAAGGCTTGATCCCGCTTTAAAAGCTGTGCAAAATTATGTTTGTCTCATAGTTTCACCTGTTTTGGATGGATTGCTTGTTGATGCTGCACTTTGCGCTCCTGCAGTTTTGTCATGATGCTTTAAAATCTGTCGCCGTACTTTGCAGGGAGACTCCACCTTTTCTGCTTTACTCCTGTTAAGACGCAATGACACTGCGAAAGAGGGTGAAGTTTATATTTTTCATAACTATTTCTTCATATAGGTTGACTGCCTTTCAGTTTCTCTAATATGTCTAAACCACTGCAAAGATACTCTCCATTTTTGTTTCCATACTCCAAGAGCAATAATTCCCCCAAAAGAAACAAACAAACAAACAAACAAACAAACAAACAAAAAAACAACAGAAATAACAACAACAACAAAAAAACTTGAGCATCTTCAAACAAATATTTGGAGAACCTGAATTAGAAAACATCTATTTTCTGAACACACCAGTGCTCCTCTATGTGAAAAACCTCATTATTGTACTGACCTGAAATCCACAAAAGAGCGTTAAAAAGTCGCCTCTAATGTGGTCGTGTCATCCCGACAGGATATTAATGTGGTTTGCTGCCGTCTTTGTAGAACCCATTAGGAATCAGCTTAAAAAAACTGAGGGTACTGACGTCGCTTCACTCCCTATATTATCATTAGTGCATCCCCGTAAAACACTTGCTTTCAGTTTCATGCCGTTGACTTAACATATGGCATAAAATGGTTTTACTGAATTTAGTAAAGTCAGTTAACAGCCAATTAAGAACACACCCAACGTCAGTGAGTGCAACCAAATGCTTGGGAGCCTCTTGTTTTCACACAGTCATTTCACATGTGGGTTATGCAACAGTCCTCATCACTGTAATGAACACTGCCTTGCAAATATATTCACAGCCCTGGCACTTTTTTTTTTTTTTTTTTTTTTACATTTACAACCACAAACTTCAATGTAGTTCTTGGGATTTTACATTTAAACCAACACAAAGTTGCGCACAGCCGTGGGGTGGAAAAGGATTCACGGCTTTCAAAGTTAATAGATAAAACCTGAAAACCGAGGCGTATGTCCACATCTGTCGCGATCTCTTGCAGTTGGACGTCACCTCATTTGCAAAAGGATTCAACGTTGCTCTCGGTGTGAATGCGAATGTCCTACAAGGGCCTCAGAGGTTTGCTAGTGAACGTTCGTGAACAAACAACACCCTTAAGATAAAAAAACAGCCGAGAGGTCAGGAAGAAAGTTGTGGAGAAATTTAAAACAGGATGAGGTTATGGAACAATATCTCAAAGCTTAACCATCACACTGTTTGATTCACCGTCTGAAAACAACAAACTGGCCAAAGCATGGCTTGGTGTTGGTGTGTTTGTTGGTGAGTGCTGGATTATTGTCCCAGCAAGGACACCAGTAACCAAATAAGCAGCCGAGAGGCCCATGGCAACTCTGGAGGAAGTGCAGCGAAAACTTTTAACACGCTCCAAACATCTTGACTTTTACGGAAGTGTGGCAGGAAGCGAGTCGCTGCAGGGCCATTTGCAGTCTACCATAAGTCCAGCGAGGGAAACAGCAAACATGGGATATAAGTGGCTCTGGTCAGACGAGACCAAATTTGGACACCTTGGCTGTCATGCAAAATGCCACAAGTGGTGGAAAACTAACACTGCACGAGACCCAGCGAGACATGGCAACGGAAGAATCATGCCTTGTAGATTGTTTTCATCAACACGAAGAGGGACACTGCAGAGAAGACAAATTCAGAAAAAGATGAATTATTGACTTTAGTTTGGGGTGTGTGTTCTCCCTCTACAAGAACAATGACCCCTAAACATACAGCCAGAGCTACAAAATAATGGATTAGATAAAAGTATATCCATGAGTTAGAATGGCCTAGTCAAAGTCCAGAACTACATCTCATGATTCTGTGGAAAAACCTGAAAACAGACCTTCATAGACACTTTTAATTCAATCCCATAGAGCTTGACATAAATGAATAAGGAACAATTTCTGTCTCTAGATGGACAAAACCTGGTGAAGAAATAAAAACTGAATATAAATCCACAGTACAGTTACCATATTATATATATAAAAGCAAACAAACAAACAAAAAAAAAAACATGGTTTGTGTTGCCCATGAGATAAAAAAAAAAAACATGGTTTGTGTTGCCCATGAGATAAAATTGTAAATGAGATAAAATTGTACTGAGTGAAAAAATGAGAAAGGTCAAGGATGGATACTTTACTGTTTTTACACTGGATGAGTGAAACACAGGAAATGAAACATAAAAAAAAAAAAACAAGCATGGGAGACCATGACAGGGCAAAACTTTCTGTCTTCGTCCTCTTTGTGTCTCTCAGGTCTTGTCCAAGCCAAACAAAGACCTGTGGATTTCTCAAAGTCCCCCAGAGAGCACTTCTGGACGGCGTTACTGGCAGTGGTCGCCATGTTTGTGCTTAAACTCCGAGATGATAACAGTGTGTGGAAGGAAGGTTTTTGCATTTTGTCTGTTTTTGTTCTCTCCGCTGCCCAGGAATTGATGTTTCTGGTTTCTTCTCCATACTGACCGAGGCTCAACCCACACCCAAAGAGAAGAGCATAATTGGCGGTTGATGTAAAGAGACCCAGCGAAGCACGTGAGTTTTAGCAACATCTAAAGATACACCATCACTGCATGGATACAAATTTAATGTTTCAATAAACTCCTGGAACCACTAAGAGCTACTTTAAACTTTATGAATGGCAGACTTGACGGGGGCCCTTCTGAGTGATCGGTGGGGAAATTACAGGGTCTTGAAAACAAACATAGACCTAAATGGAGCCGGAAGTGTAAAAGTAACTAGAAATCAAGGATGTTGTCTGGGAGGTCACCAGTTTGAAACCCAGATTGACAGGGAAATGAGGGGAAGTTTGCAGCTCCTTAGCCGCTCACAGGTACAGATATCATGCAGATCTAAAATTAGACGTTACACAGATATACTATTACCAGATTAGTATTAAATTTGCTGTGTCATTAAAAATAATTAGTTAGAAATTGCGGGAAATCGACGCTCGCCGTACACTTGAGATACTATCGCAAGTCTGCCGGCGGAAACTGCAGCTCCACACGCTTTTGGAAAAGTCAGCACCTACTGATTTCCAGCCAACCTAGACAAGTGGCACTTTCCCCCCCCGTCTCCCGCCTGCTTCAGTTAGATTGTTTCTGTTTCCATAGAGCGCTGTGCATTTATTTAAGGAAACATCTGACTCAGCTGTTGGTTAGAGGCACTGTTCTCAAAGCTGCTTTGGAGAAAATCAGACTTTAAGATCTGCAGCGGTCAGAAACTAATAAAATTAGTCGCCAGGCCTTATTACAGTGCCCTTAAAAGCCACATGGACACGCACATGTATTAAAAAGGTGAAAAAGTCAGATGTGTATAAATAGACTACTCCTCCTTTCTTGCCAACTTATCATGCGAGATTTTTAAAGACTTTGCCTTACATTTTTTTTTTTTTTTGGCTCATCTGCGGTTTTTTAAAGTAAGAGTGATTAAATAGGAAAACTGACAGGCTGTACCCAAGCATGTCGGTCACTGTAGGAAAATGTAAAACTGACAAACAAAACAAAACCCCTCAGTATTTTATTGTTGGTAGATTACTGTTTTCAAGAATGAAATAAAATAGTCCCACAAAGCCAGAGAAAATGTTTCCTTTCCTCTGAAAACAAAATATTTAAAAATTGTGTGAGATATGGAAACACAATGGACAGAGGCTGGTTTACAAAAGTATTCACACTCCTTCATTGATTTCACAGTTTGTCCTGTTACATGCACAAACTTCAATGTGTTTCATTAAGGTTTTACGTTATTGTCCAACACCAGGTAGCACAGAAATGACGTATTTGTTTTCCGCCCAATACTTTGTGGAACCAACTTCCACTCTGGCTACCGTGGCAGATCTTTTGAGGTCTCCATCAGCTTTGAGCGTGTTGTTGACAGAGTTTTGCAAATTGTTCTTTGCTATAAATCTCTGCTCAGCCAGTTTGGATGGAGAGCGTCTGGGAATATAAATACACACGTCTTGCCACAGATTCTCAGCTAGATTTAGGCCTGAAATTTAATTGGGCTTTTCAAGCACATACTTGTAATTAATTGCAACTCTGGTTGTATGTCTAGGGTAATTTCCCTACTGGAAACAGATACTCCACCCTTGTCCATAGTCTTTTACGGCCTCCGACTGGACGAAAACTCTCATCATACCAGAACACCTTTTTGTACACTTTTGCTGTCCCTCTTACAAGGCATGTGACAAACTGCAAGTATGGCTTCTTGGGTCTTTAATTCAACAGTAGCTCTAATCTTGCCAGTCATTCATTAAGGCCCAGATTGGTGTTGTTCCATCAGTTCTCCCATCTCAGCTGTGGATCTCTGCAGACTCTCCAAAGTTTCCATTAAAACCATGGCTGCCTCCGTCAGTTTCTGACGGCCATGTCTTGTTGGGTTTGCCGTTTAACTGATTAAAGAGTTAAATAGTTTTTTCAGTGATTCATGAGAAAGTTTACCATTAAGTCTGACTGGAGATGCTGACAGGAGGTGGGATGACGCGGAGCGAATAATGACAGTTTCTGTGCCCGAAATGCAAATTGACAACCTAGAAACACTGTTTCCACAACATGATCCCACCTCAGTCACTCGTGAGCACAGCCAGCTCTGAACCATAATGACCTGTGGAGAGGCAAGACAAGTCTCGCTTGTGTGCACTATATTTGGTGCAAGCCATGTCTGTCTCAAAATAAGTGCAGGAGGCAAACTGTTAGTTAAGGCCCACACACTTCACGTATCTCAGAGTGTGACTTTTGTATATAAAGACCCGGCAAGAGGAAGTCAGATGGAGTTTAATGCATGGTGTGTCCGAGACATTGTTGGGACTGAGGCTCGGTCCGGTGTGGTTTGGAGGTTTATTTTTCTGGCTGATGAACGTCATGTGGCTGAAACAGTAGGACCAACTGTGCTTGAATGAGAATCCTCCTACGTTAAATAATATAGTCATCCTGTCCACTTGGTACCACTAAAACTATAGAGGATGTAATGTCTGCAAGACACTTTTGTTCACTCTCAGTGCTGCTCTCGTCCTCTTCCTTTTTGGATTCGTCTTTTTATAAAAGGATGCACCTTGTTTAGTTGGCGCTCATGTGTCAGATACGTGGACAGTCGTCAGGCTGACGCACAAAAATTTCAATAAATGTTGTGATACGTACAGTTCTGATCAAAAGATCACATGCCGTCTTTATGGTAATACATGTCATGCTGCCTTAGAGCTTTTAATGATAAAAAACATCTTGTGTGATTTTCTAATGGGCGATAAATTTTTTGTGTCATTCCAAGTCATCACAGTTGATCGCATTCAAACTAACCAATTCCACACTTACCTTATGTGTTACGTGGTTTCACAACAACTTTTTGATCTGTAAGAGCTACAATGACAATCACTTCAAACAATCTTCTTCAACTCACAGAGACAAAAGAAACCTGCAGGTTTAAATCTACATCCCTGCTCCACTATCAGACTAATGATTCATAACACACATCAAAATTACATGTGGAATAGAAGAAAAAATGCATGCAGATGAAAGGTAAACTGTATTTTTGTGAATTAGGACGTACAAAATGACATTTTCTGTGGTTCAAAATATATACATTTTTTCCACTTTATGACATTTTAAAAGCATGTCAGGTTTTTGCTTGTCTGGCTTTCTGTCTGTAGATGTGCCTGGACCCAGATTATTACTGTGAGATAGTATGTTTTTATAAATGTCTGAGGAATCTTGTTTGTCATTCTTCTAACTCCCATAGCAACCTGCCAAAGCACTGGCAACCGTTTTATTTAATCTTCTTTTGCTGACGTCTGTCTAATGGGATCCACCTCAACATGGGGCTCAGAAATACCCTCAACGCTAGAGAAAACAATTTACTGATTCTGGAAATCAATCAGAAGAGTGGTCAAATATTTAAGGAGCTGCAATTATTGGATAAGGTTATTTGGTAAAAGGCTCAAAAGTATCAAGATATTCATGACCACGATGAAAGTGTTTAATCCTCAATCGATATTTGGACTGCTAACATACCCTGAAATCAAACAGATTGAAGCAGGTGATGCGTGTTATAACCCAGGTCTTTTCCCGTCTTTTTACTCTGGATGTGCTTGGTTAGTTTCTGTTTGTTCAGATTTTGCATGTGCAACCAGGAAAAACAACAACAACAGAAACTGCTTCATCAAAGTTCATCTGCTAAAACCAGGAAACCAAACATGAAGTCCTTTAAAATGGACGTCTAAGTTATTTAGGCAGTAGACGACAGATGTGGAGCTTCAATCTAAAGTTATGACAGAAACCAACATCTGCTGTTTCAGAACGTTCGTTTATGCAGCACTTGTTTTAGAGTTTGTTACTGGTAAAATACAGACGCAAGCTCATCTAAGAATAAATCAAAAGGAAGAAAAACAAACTGGAGTTTCGTTCCACATAGTTGGTAGCTGGCCTCCCTTCATGTTTGCTCAAGGCCTTTACATGGCCAGACTTCATACTTCTAGGATATTTTAAGGAGAATTGCCGACGTTAGATACCGAGTCCAAACACATTTGTGTTTGGGGAATTTATTCAAAGCCTCGTGCGGCATGTAATTGTGGAAATGGAAAGATATCTCACACTGCATGGATTTAGGGTATTTCTTCCGATCAGTGCACCTTCTGATTACCCACCGAAATGCGAGCTGTCGAACTTTAAGACTGCCTGGGCACAAGTCTGGGACTCTACCTGACATTCAGAGAAAGCAAATCTGAAGTGCAACGTTCCTCCAGTACTAAATTTAACTGTTGCTTTTAACAAGCATTAATTCAGAAAGGGTTTGGAAACAATAACTGAACAGAACTGTGTTTGTAATTCTGAACAATGCCATGAAATTACATGTAATTTAAACTTTGCTGAGCTTCAGAAGGCCATGCTTTGGCTTATCTCTAAAGGAGCTGTTAGATCTGCGTTTATGTTAAATGAAGTGTTAAAAACTTTGGTTTTCAGCAGCCAGGAGTTCAGGATGCGTGAACCTTTGGAAATTTTTCACCTGTAACAACTTCATGTTCTTTCTCCCAAAATACCTGGATTTATTTTGTTAAGTCACCAATACAACAGAATGAAAAAAAAAACAAAACAAAAAAAACCCAGCAAGTGTTAAATGTTTGAAGGATTTTCTTCAAATAAATCAACATTTAAAGTTCGTACGCAACTATTTTTTATGTTTTTGTGATGTAACAAAAATGACAACAACCATAAATCATGTGGTTTAAGTTTGGGTTAATCAGAGCATAACCCATTTTCTTACAAGGTTTAGGAGATTTATTCTGGCCTGGATGTTTTGAGTGGAAGAAAATGGTTGTATTTTGCAACAGTACTCCCAGTGACAAATACTGTTGTCATAGCAACTGGCATGACCAGTTTCCACTTTTCCTTTTCAATAATTTGGTTAAAAAAAGCATCCAGTTTCCTGATACATCTCTAGATAATTATGATTACTGACTGATACCTTTGCACAATGAAAACATTTTCTATGTGTAATAAAGTACGACACACCAACAAAAGCTTAGAAAAGTTGCATAAAGGTACATAAAGCGAAGAAACCAGGTGTAATTGTTCAGTATTGAGAAAGTAATCTTGCCCCCATTAGTACAAAATATTATTGGCTGTCTTGGTCCTAATTTATGGTTTGTTAAAAGGCTGGTCATTATCAGTATATAATGCTGCTAAGCATACAGATGGTTTTGGTTACATAAACATTTCTAAAGCTCTGAAAGAGCTGGAAACATAATGCAACCACTATAGACTCCACCAGACTCCACTGTTGAAAAATATAAAGTTTAAGCTTGCTTAAGATTTGCTCCAAAACATTTGGACAGACCAATGAGATTCTGGCAGAATACAACTTGGTCATATTGGATCAAACTTTACTGTTTTGATTCTTTCTGCATATGGCGTGGAGGAAAAATGGCACTACACTTCACCACTAAAGCACCAGTCCAACAGGGAAGTTCTGAGGTTGGAGCATCTTGGTTTGGAGCTGCAACACTGCCAGACTTTACACAAGTTAAGGAAGGAGAAATAAAATATGGCATTCCTGAAAATGAAACAAAGGGGGGGACAAAAAGGGGAAACAAGACAAGAACCAGGCCAAAAACAAAGCGAATGAAACTCTCAGTTTGTTTCAGAGTTTGCAAAACTGTGGTAAAGAGAGTCAAGAAGAACTTCAGGATCCCAGATATTCAGCTTATAAAGAATATTTGTTTGGAGGAATGTCTAAAAATTACACCAGAATTGCGCTTGTCGCTTTTTTCACTTTTTTCAAGACACAGAAGATGTCTTGTAGCTCTAATCACCCCCAAAAGCTTTAAATAAAATAAAGTTTAATTCTTACCTCAAGTGGCATTTCATGCTAAGATAAATAACTTAATTTACAAATGAATTAATTCTGATTTATCTGTATGTGTGAATTCGTTACGTAGTTATTTAGTCATGTTTATATCCTTACTACAAATCTATTTGTACAGAAGAACGTTCATAGACAAGTAACGTGTCCAATACTTTTTTTCTTTCCCCCTTCCTCTATATTTCTAAGGATAAAACTCCAGGGTTTTCTGTGGTGTTTAAGTATTAATTCGCCTATAAAACTGGCAAGGTCTTGGTTTCCGTCAGAACAATGAATCTTCGAGGTGGTCTGCCCATGTTGCTAAGCAGAACAAAGAGTTTTTATTTTTTTGATGAGCTAACAGTTTTTTGCTGAGGAAAGCCTGTTTTTACAGGGGGAGCTCGTCCAAACCCTAGCACGGCCGAATGGTCTCAAACACAGAAAGAAAATGAATCATTGTACTCTGTAATTTCGGCACACTGCAGCTGTCTTTGCTGACCACAGCTGCAAACCTGTTAACTGGCCTGATCCACATGTAAAACGTTCCCTTCCTCTTAATTATAATACTCTTCCCGGAGCTCCCTCCTCGCATCTATAGATTTAACTGCGACGACAGCAAATGGGAATATGTTTGAGGATAGGGCTGATGTATATTTTTGGTCGCTGACCTTGTTTCCCGTCAGCGAGTCTCTGTTAATCTCTTCTGTAACTCCAGTTGTAAGTCTCCACTTGGCTGCAGGAGTTACTGTGAATACCATTTTTCAAAGGTTATGAGTATTTGAGACGCAACTAAAACCTTTAAGTATATGCCTGCCTCTGTAGATTGTAGCTGGAGCTGGACATTTGAGTCTGCATGACTCAAGGTGGACTGCTGACTGGGATGAATGGCACATACAAGACTTTAAAGACTTTCCAACTGGCTTTTCCAGCTATTTGGAGATCCATATTTCAAACAAATTCTCTAAATATGGACATTTGAGGTTATGTGGTAGAGGAAGAGAGAATTACAGCCCTAATACCGGTGGCCCTTTTTTGCTGCTGCTGTGTTTACGTTGGTCTAGTCACTTTCTGGTTAGATTGCAGCAGCGGCACACGGATTGGAGCTGTGGTTCTAGCTGCTGTATAAATCCCATCGTATCCGAGGCAGACAGGTGAACAGTGTCTGGAAAATCCTGCACGGGGATTTAAATGGCTCTGCAAAAAGGAACAAGACATTTGATCAAACATGTTTCCTCAAAAATAGAAACCCTCTTTCCAAGGAGACTTTGCTGCCGTCTGCGTCTAATTTGGTGCGCCGATCCAGCTCCTGCTGGGCAATGGCATGGCTGTATGCGGACTCAAAGCAGTTTGTTTTGCTCTCCACGCACAATAATGATTTAAATTATAAGTTTACTAAACATAAATTTCTTTCTTTTAGAGTTTTTATTATTTTAATTACTAACCGTCGCTTGTCAGAAAAGGGTTTTCTTCTTTTTTCAGCATGGAATGAAATTTAACAAACAACTTTATTTAAATAACTCAATTTGGGTAGACAAATTGGAATTTATTTTGGATTTTGTGTAAAACACTCAATGTCAAAAATTATAAATACATACCTTTACTCCTACTACTACTTACTAAGTGTCCCTTTAACAAATTATAGGGAAACTATACAATTTTTTTGTATCCACAACAAGCATCTAGCTTAACTCTGGCTGGATGTTTGGCCACTTTTTTGACAGGAATGATACAGTTAGCTGAAATTGATTAGCTTCCTGCCACAGGTCCTGCTTTAAAGCACCGTCCACAAATTGTTAGTAGGACTGAGGTTCAGAAATGCCAGAAGCTAAAATGTGAGCCTTTCAAGCTCGTTTTTATGTGTTTGTGATTACTGTCTTGTTGGAATATCCTGTTGTTTCCAAAGTATAAATCATCCTGCAAGAATTTGGAGGTAGTCTTTCATCTTGATTATTTCACCACTTTTTGAAATGCATCCAAACATTGGTCTCAGTTGTTTGCAGCTGACGCTACCACCGTGTTTGATAGCTGGTACGCTGGTCTTTGATTTTGTAAAGCTAGTGTTCTGACGACTGAGAGTTAGTGGTGTCTGGGTTGCTCCTAGACATCTTAACCAATGCTCCTTCATCTAAGGGAGACAGCTTGGGTCAGCTGGTTGATACTTGGATACAGTCCATACCCACAAGGCAGTCATCTAAAAAACACACAAAACACACTGGTTTTATGTTTCCAAACAGCTTTGACTTCAGCTTTGTTGAAAATTTATGGAAACCCTACACTCTGACGAGCAAAAAGCATTCAGAAATGAAACATAAGAAAATCCTGCTATGTCCAGATCCACTGTGTCAATCAACCAACCAGCTTGACTCAGACAGAGAAATGGCTTTCTTTGGGTCTTTTTTACATGTCCTCTCATGAATCAGTGTTCTTTTAAAGCTGAACATATGCAGGAGGTTTATGTGCAAAGCTACAACTCACTTTAAAATGCAACATTAAATCAAAAGTGTGGAGTCCCAGTTATCACTACTGTCTCGCATTTAAGGAAAGGTGTTCTAATTTAGCTGGTGATGATAGCGAAACAGAGACGGACTAAACATCTATTTCTCAAATATCAGTTTAGGCTTTTACTAAAATTCCTCACAACAAAATTGCTGACAATCTTGAGCATTGTCTGATAGTTTTGCTGTGTAATTTATCCATGCATTGATTGACCTTACCTAATTGTCCTTAATTAATTTAAAATAATCAAACTAAATCTCCAGTAAGGTCTTTAATATCAGTTATTTGATGTTTTAAAACACTATAAAATCAAGCTTCTTTATATATATATATATATATATATA
>NW_006799947.1:4825310-4852534 GCF_000485575.1 Poecilia formosa | reverse complement strand
AGGAAAACTAAGCATTTTTAAAAAAATCAACCATTTGGTATAAGATCTTTATCATAAAGCAGTTCCACATCAGGGCACTTATTTTAATCTCTTCACTTTCACTTTGTAGTTTTGGCATGAAGTACCCTCAGTTTCATCCACCATTTACGTCACAGACTAGCGGTTTACTTCATTGAAATTAAGCTAATTATATTCCATGCCTGCACAACTGCAGGCTCTGGAAGTTATACTTTCATCCACTATTATCTATGTAAGTTTCACGACTGTGAAACACCCTCTCCAAATTAAAGGTCGGAAATGTGCCAAAGCCTGACATTATAAACCGGGGAGGGACTTTTTAAAGTGTTAAAAAGCCAGGTCTCACCAGACTGTGCCAGACGATACAGAGAGCGTAGAGAATGAGCTCAGAAATGTTATGCTTACAGTTCAAAAAAACACAGGAGCAATAAAAATGTTCGTGTTTATAATTTCCTTGGGGGTAGAAAAAAAAAAAACAAAATGTTTTTTGCACTCATTCAAAGTTTCACAAAGCCATTTTTAAATCAGATCCTATCCGCAAGGCAATTTTTAGTCTTGTTTCATATGAAAGAAACACAAATTATTTTACTCTAGTCTTGTGTTTAAAAATAGACTGCATATTTAAAATAAAAACAACAAAAAAAAACAACAAAAAAAACAAGGTCATTCCTCTAAATTTGGTAAATGCATTTAAAACAGTCTTTTATTTATATATGCATGCTCTTTGCTCTGACATTTACAACATCATTGCTGTGCAATATCTGCTGTCACTAAACACAGCATTCAGACGTTCTTCCCCAGGAGTTTATGGGCTTTGAGGGAAATGCGTTTTCTGGCTCATATAACAGCAGCTGTTCCTATGGTCTTGTTGCTTTGTTCGCCAATATGTTTAGCGCTACACAAGGTTATGTTATAGAGCTTAGAGTGGTTTCCAGTGTTTAGACAATGAGAAGCAACGCAGCTTTATTTAGGATGCTCTGATCCACGTCACCGCAGTGATGATTGCTCTCTGATTTAAGGCTATATCTGGACCCGCAGGGCTGGAAGAACACATGCTGAAAGCTTAGTGAACACATCCATCAGCAAATGATCCATCACAGATAAAGTTAGCATCACAGCTCCAGACCAGACTAGGGAGCGGTGGAGGAAAAAAAAAGGTCTTATACTTAAGTACCAAATTACCTCTGCAGCTGTGAAAACATCTCATTATATTCATCAAATGTTTCATTTTCAAATCAACTTAAGTGAAAGTAGGAAGCTCATGTCTGTGTTTAAGTGCACTTAAAAGTGCTTTTTTTTTTCTTTTCTTTTTTTTTTCTCAGAAAATTTCAATAAGGGGACCACATTGTGTGTGTTCCAACTACAGAGGGATCCCACTCCTAGACCTCCTTGGTAAGGTCTATCCAGGGGTTTCTGGACAGTCGAGTATTGGATTCAGGAAGAACAGTTTGGTTTTCGTCCGTGGAAAAATGGACCTGCTCTGCACTTTCAGCGAGATCCTGAAGGGTGCACGGGAATTCGCCTCACCGGTTTGCGTGTGTTTTGTAGGCCTGGAGAAGGAATTCAACCATAGTAAGGAGTATGAGATATCAGGCCCCTTTGATACTCTACAACCAGTGTGAAAGCTTGACCCGCATTTCTGACAGTAGGTCTGACTTGTGAAAGTCCGACAAAATAACGGCCACACATCTAATGGGTGTCTCTTTCTCTCTCTTCACAATCTCCTTCTGTCAAAATGGTAAAAACTACAAAAACATGGACATTTGGCTCAATTACAATATAAAACATTTTTCTTTAAGAGCTTTCTGATATTGTCGTTCCAGAACAGTTACTGTTCATTTATTTGAATGAATAAATGACCAGTAACTATATATGTGCATATAGGTGTATGCATGCACCTATATGCACATAGGTGCACATATTGTCATGTGGGTTCTGTACTGGTCTGTTGTGATGAAGAGGGAGCTGAGTCAAAAGGTGAAGCTCTCAATTTTACTCGTTGAACCCTCGTCTGTGGTCACACGCTCTGGAAAGCGAATAAAATAACAAGATTATGGATAAAATGGAATAAATATTTTTTTCTGCAGGGTTTCTGGGCCCGTCCCATCAGGAGGAGACCCAGAGGAAAACCCCGGACACATTGGAGGGGCTCTGCTTCCCGACTGGCCTTGGAGCGCTTTAGGATTCCCCTGCAAGTGCTGGCCCAAGTCGCTGCAGAGAGGGAAGTCTGGGATTCCCTGCTTAGGCTGCTGCTGCTGCAAGCGGAGTCCAGACTAAGGGAAAGATAATAGATGCATGGATGGTTGGATGGCTTGTTGGATAATTGTGCCTGTCTGCCAATCAATATCCTAATAAAATAGGTCAGCATTAAATTACAGTTAAATTGAGTTTAAAACTCAGCATGATATTAAATACTTTCTGACATCATCTTTAGTCAGAATACTTTTCAATTTGGACATTTTGTAGAAAATTGTGGAAGTTTTAGTGATCTATTTGCAGTACCTGTCACATATAATAACATTTAGAAAAAAATGTAATTATATATATGACAAAACAACATATGTTAAATGAATGGGTGGCTAACCTCCTTTGCATGCTGAAGGCATGCAAAGGAGGTTAATGCAATCATTGGAGTCAGCTGTGATGGAGGGGGGACACATCTAAAATATGCAGGATGGTGGACCCTGAGGACCAGGGGAGAATCCCAAATTTGTCCTTGGCAGCTGAGATTTGTCATAAAAACAGAAGTTGCACAAATAAATACAAATTATACAATAAATACTTAAAATTTAATGTCTCCCTCACCCCCATTTTTGGGTATTGAGAGAGCATTTTCCACCCTTTGAAAATTGCCTGCTAGCTGCTTAAATCCTCTTAAGTATAGATATGTGTTGGAGTGTCAGACCACAAAATGCAGGGCAAGCTGCTTTATGTTGTGAAGCTTCATGTTGGGTAAAAACTTTTCCAATTCTTCTGTGTTCCCTCAGTAATTAAAGTTTACAAATCCTTAAAATATCTTACTTTTAGTGCCTTTATTCTGTAATGTCAGAAATTCTACGCCTCAGCACAATGTACCTCTAATTTGTCTGCGCTCTGATTGGAGCTTTGATTGCTACATCTAAGTTTATGATCGCTCATGGGACTCACTGTTCAGCAAGCGCGGCAGCATGAATGAGGTCTTTTTAGGTTAGTGCTGGATTAAACGCCCCCATAAGCCTTTATTGTGTGGGTTACAGTAGGTTCAGAGCTTGATGGCTGTCACATGGTGTCTCAGACTCCATGCTTGGTGGGCGTTGGGACATTTTTAACTCCTTGGCCTATCTGTTGTGGTGAAGGGTGGGGTGGATTGGCGCTAAATGTCTAATTATGCATCTTCTTAGTTTACCCACTTTCCCAGGCTACAGTAACAGTAACCTAATGCAGTACATGCTCTGTAATCAGTAAACTCAAACACCACATGAGGCAAAGAGTTTCGCTGATAATGCTCCCGAGTGGTGGGGGATGCTCGCTCCCCTTACGCCGCCCGGGCTTTAATTATGTTGCTTTCACATTCAAGGAGAATGTTACGGTAGAGAAATGTTTTTAACTAAACCGTGCAAACACACCTGATTTAATCAAAAAAGACATTGACGACACGCAGACTTCTCTTTCTTGTCGAGTCTATCGTCCAGAATTGCTTTCAAAAGATTTAATAGACTATTTTCCAGCATAGTCTCAAACTGTAAAGTGCAGAAAACCAGCTTTTTATTTAACATTTATTCAGTTGGGAAAACATTGCCATGTTAACACTGGTGAATGTTCTGGCCACTTTACTAGCCAGTAAGATTGCTCAGGTAGGCTGTGGTATATAAATAATGCTTTAGTTGGTACAAGTGGGTGCAAAATATAGTAAGAAAGCATCTCCCACACCATTATACCATCACCTTCCAGAACCATTAATTCGAGGCCTTCATGCTATTTAAGAGCCCATAATCAGAATGTTGCAGCTGAAATGGAAACTCGTCGGACTGAATGTTTTTTCCAATCTGGTAAAGTTCAATTTCGACGAGAATGTGACAACCGCAGATTCATGGTTTTAGCTGAACGGAGTGAAACCCACTGTGGTCTTCACTTTGTGGAGCTCATTTTCTTCAAGGTCTAAAATGTTGGGGTTTTCAGAGAAGGCATTCCCTCCAACTTTGTTGTAACATTGTTTAAACTGCTGTTACCTTTATGTAAACTGGAAACCAGTTTGTCCAATCTTTTTATGATCCCTAACATCTGCAGAGAATGCTCACTGGAAAATTTTCTCTCTTTGGAACTGTTCTTTAAAAATCCAAGAAAAAATAATTTTTTGTAATTTGATCAGATCAAATTACCCGAGCCACTTTAACCTCCTTGTCATGGCTCAAACAAACAAACAAACAAACAAACACAACATGGAAATGAATGACGGTTATTTCTTAGTTATATTTCTATTTATCTTATGTTTATGTATTTTTGTTGCAAAGTTATCTTTGAGCTTGAGGTGATACTTTAACATCTGATTAAAAAAAAAAGTTTTAATAATTTGTCGACTAAAATATGCGTCACATCCACGTCAGCCTTTGCCTTCTTTGACTGTCCCACCCAAGCTGACCATGAGTAAATAAATTTTAAAAAAAGTTTCAGAAGAAAATAGGGAGTTTAATTCTTCGTGGACAGACTCATTCGCCTTCACCGCCAACAATGCTGGCTTAACTGTGTGCCTGATATGTGACGAGAAATTAGCAAACCACAAAAAGCTCTGCTTGCTCTTGGCGCAGTCATTTTACTTCATGGTTCCTAAAGAATTAATAGGTATCACCACAAGGGGGCGCCTATTTCCTCTTTCTTTCGTTGTAAACCTGTACCGAGTAAGAACCCGTTTTCCGTGTTGTTTTCGAGAGGAGAAACATCGGCAATGACGGGATACAGAGCGGTGGGTGCAACTTTTGTTGCTTTTTCCTACAGAGAAGATAATGTAAAATGTGATTTTACATCGACAAAGTGAAATAAAGTGAAAGTATGGCATACTTCAACCGTGGGTTCTTTGCTGATTCGGGTTAGCGTGGCTAACCAGCGCTGCTAATTCCTTCTCACCGCACCGTCACACTTTGCAGCGATCTTAAGAAACAGAAATCACATTAAAGAGGTGAGAACACCTGCGTTTAATAAACTACTTTTGTTGGTGATCTAATCACTATATCAACAGCTGAAAATACCTTGAACAGGTCACCTTAAAGTCAGATCTCCCATTTACTCTCCCTTCTGTTTCCTGTTAGATAAAACCCGATTGTTTTCTTATATGGGATGCCATACATTCCAATAAGTGTGGAGAGCATTGAAAATGCATAAAACATTTAACAGATCTTTTTTTTTCTTCATGTGCATCTGGCTTAAAGTCTTGGAAGGTGAATGTTTGCTTTCAACCTGATTTTGTTTTGTGTAGAACTCTAATGAAAAAAAAAACATGTCTTACTAAAAATGTGACATGTTTTGCTGTGTTTATTTGATTAAAGTAAAGAAGAGAAAAGATGGACTGATTTCTTCTGAAATGATACATCTTGGGGAAAAAAAAAGAAAAATGAAGAAAACGACTGTTGGAAAACTCCTCATGAATTAAAAGTTTACTGCTGCATCAGCTGGATGTGAAAATGGAAATGCAGATTTAGCAACATTTAACGAGTTTAGATGTTTTGATTAAGTGGAAGAATGGTAAACAGTATGACCCCAAGCTACCCGCAGATAGAAAACACCTACTGAAGCGATTAGAAATAACTAAACCGTAAACAACTCTGATGGAAATTAAAGAACACACCTTTTCTGCCAAAGAACTCCGCTACTGTCTCTAAGCACGTCAGCAATATTTGTAATTATATAATTTAGGTACCTGGCCAATCTAATTTTCTTTAGAGCAAATAAAAAAATATTTTTGCTGAAAAGCTAATCCTCCTTAAAGTGGCAATAATGGGAAAAATTGAGGCATCGTATGCACTCAAATTATCCCTCAAGGAAACCACTTTTAAGCATTTAAAAGAGACAATATTAGTCCTGCAGACAAGGTTTAAGTCTTCTTTTCCCTACAGTGGGAGGCATGCAACCCTCGCCTCAGAGCAGCAGGGCAGGGTGGGTGTCCGTGGTCACCGTCTCTGCCCTTTATGTCTCCAGTGGGACACCGTACACATTTCTCCCAGTGGCATTCTGCCAAAGCCAGAGGTAGCAATCCACGAGTGTGAGTGTTGCCTTAGCAGTTTAAAAAAAGATATGTTTTGATCATCCCCTTTGGCTATTTATTCCCATGCTAGCTTGGCTGTATCTACAGAATTAGTTCTGCTGGGGAGGAGAGGGAAATTAAAGTTCAATCATTTAGGTTTTCTGCTACCTTACCATTATTGCTACCAAAAGGGTTGCAAATTAAGATTCTCCTTGTCTCCCTTCAACCACTAAAACTGAAAAATGCGTCATGATGGACATGATATGGTATTTTGTGGCTTTGACTATAAATGGAATGCATGATGCACAGTGAAGTACTATAAATTCATGCTACCCCCCCTAAGGCTTTTGTTCGGAGAGGGATACCTGCTATATATTTTTTTTTTTTTTTGGTGGCATCATGTTCCTCTCTGCCTATCGTAGAGCTACTGTTTTTGCAAAAAATAAAAAAGCATTTTGTCTTCTCCAGTTCCTTATAAAAGTATTCACACCCCTTGAGTTTTTCCCATAAAGTTTATGCTATTGTTTCAAAATGCCAACATGATTTTGTTTTTCTTTTAACAAAGCTGTGTTTGCTGTGGCATTTATATATGTATCCACACTGGAGGATTCGATTTGCAAAGCAGTTGGTTGCACTATAATTTTCTTTCCAGGTATTGGAGTAAAAGCTATGGAGCACAAGACATGCCACACACACACACACAAAGAACATTTTTGTCTCACTTCACAATTATTCACTTTTGTTTATCACATGACATCTTAATCAAACGGACTTAAGGTTGTAGTTGTGAAATATGTGGGAAAAGTGTGAATACTTTTCCGAGGCTCTTCAAAGGCGTTTAATTTGGATTTGGGAAAGTGCACCTCAATGTTAAACTCATAAAATAAGTAGCTCTGAGAGCAGCCAGTTTTTTTTTTTTTTTTTATGATTTTCAAAGCTTGACTTATAAACACATTCACCTAAACAGAACATCTCTCCATCTTTGTAGCTGTTATTTTGGAGCCAAAACAAATCCATCCTAACATGAACAAAATTATATCCTTCCATCCAGACAGCAAACATTTTTTTTTTTATTTAGAAAAGCACAAGAAGAGAATGTTCTTGTTTTCCTTCCTAGTCCTCACTCTGTGGTAACATGTATATTTATAATGTGTGACCAGCGTCTGGATACCTACTGTGTTTTCTTCCATAACAGCTTTTGCACTGCACATATCTTTTACTATAATACAGCCATCAATCCCAGTAATATTCGTATTAACCGACACTTAATAATTTAAATCAGTCTGAAACCACAAAACGGCTTATGAGACGTCTGTTTTTGTTGACTCTATCTCCAAACACTTACATTGATGGGTTATGCCTGTTTTGCTTACAAAAAAAAAAAATGTCGGATGAGACATAATACAGGAGGAATAACTTAGCCTGTTAGCCACACAGTAGCCACTGGTCTGCAGCCGCAGCTCAAAGAACAGCAGCAGTTCTAGTGGGCAAACTTTAAACTCAATCCTTAAAGGGAAAGTTTAGATTTTTTACATGTTTTTTAAGTTAAAATCAGTAAGAGTTTCCCTTTTGCCCGTATGAACTGGTGACCTGCCAGGCCGTACCTTTCCCCTTGCCTCTCGTCCAGTGATTGCTGGAGACAGAAACGCCCAGCTCCACAACTCCCCATGTGACCCTGCAGAGGAAGAGCAGATACAGATGAATGGATGGACACATCCTTTAGCCCCTCCTGTTGTTTTAGTGTGTTTTATCGATTTAAAATGAATCAAATGAAAAACATTGTGAAGCGTCTGTGAGACAGTCGATTGTGATCCAAGGTGGTTGCAATAATGACACAAGTCGTGTCTTTGTTCCATCTTGGAGGACAAGCAAGTGAACAGGAAAATAATTATAACCAACAGTTATTACATGGAAGACTGCTTGGTGTTAAAAATTATTTGTATTATGAGTCCTACAGGCAATCAAACATTTCACACGTCAATATGAAGAACTGCTTTTTGTTGTCAGTGAGAGCTACAGCCATTTTACCTCTGGTTGAGGAAGTAACATGAATGTTACTTCCATCAAGGTAAGAATTATCGTTTCTTTTTTTTATTCTGCTATTGACAAGCTCTGAGTCATGACTTGATTTTAAGTTATTAAACTTTTCTAATCAACTGTTTCAGCTGGTATTTAACTCAGCTCAGTGCACATCACTGAGGAGTCACACAGTTTGCTTAACCCTAGGGCCGGCTCTGCATTCAACCCTTACAGAAATATTTGATGCACCTCTAACAAATTTAAAAGTTATTCTTCTAACTCCATTTAAAGATTTTTATTTCTCTTTGTGCTTTCCCTGGCTAAATGGAATGATAGGTTTTTGTTTTTATGCACAACATGTCCCATCCTTTAAGTTTAAAGGTCAAGTGACCTTAAACTTTCCACTTCCCCATATAGTTTCCTTTCTACTGTTTTAGCCCAATATGAGTTGCACTTTAGATGGTTATAAATGTATTTCAATCATATGGGTAATAAAACGTTTCACGTGCAGCCCTTCACTTGTTGACTTTCCCTTTTCAGTTCAATGCAAACAAACATAAACACATGGAAACCACAAAAGCATGGAAGTATATATAAGTGGAGTAGAATAGTGAAATTCCCTCTGGTCACGCTGACCACCACTGGTTTCCATGTTCAGCAGCACATTCTGATAAGTCAACATATTTGCACGGGTGTCTTCCACAATTCAGTTTATGGCTATAGTGTCTGTTAGGATGTGGCTCCGGCCTGTCGCCATGGAAAAGGGAGATGTTTTGATATTATTTTTGTGTTTTAAACCCAGTTATTTACAGCATGCGTTTTCTTTAAACTAATCTGAGAAGACGTCTGCTCCCAGGACAGTGAATTGCATGACGGCAAAGAGTTTTTTTTTTTTTTTCATTTAGATCAATCACTTTTAGTTAAATAAAGATTAAATCTTAAAATAAATATACTGGTAAAAATAAAATGATTGCAGGATGCATAGACGGAAATAAAAGACAACACTTTTATATTTTTGTATTTATTTATTTTTTTATGATTTAGACACACTAACACTACATCATCCATCCATGATATGTGGCTAAATCACATTGAAACTCTTAATTTAATGAGGAAACAAGTAGATAGTTTAAAACAAGAAACTCACAGAATAACACAATTCAGACAGGAGCCCCGGAGCTCACCAGAAATCAATGAAGAGCAAATGAAGACTGGAAAATTAAATATCAAAGCACATTGATTGGTGTGGCAACAGGTGAGTCTTAATTACCACAGGAAGTGAAGATGTGCGGGTAGGGAGCATAAGTGTGTGGAACTGAAGGGAAAATTCTTATTCCAATAATTAATTGCAAGAAAACAGTAGCAAGCAGGTGGCATCTACTCAACACAAAGAATAACCAACTCTTCATTGACAGCACAGTTGACTTGAAATTGTTTAATCTGGTACCCTTTTTAATGGCGCCCTACGAAAACACCCATACAGCCTTTAAAATCTGACACTTTCTAAGATGGAACAGAAATACAAGAGAACCACGAAACTGGAAAGCAATGTGGCTAACTAAGCTCAAAGTCAAGGAACTGTGACACAGACTCAAACATGATCCTAATTATGATGCAATTCAGTGCAGAACGAAAGTCAGTGGATGAACGAATTAATGAAAATCCAGTTGATTCTGTCGAGAATAGTCCCTTTTCACATGAAAAACACCTGACGACGCTTCTAGAAAGCTAAAGATTATTTGGGAAAGATCCTGTCTGAGCCGTCACTCTGGATCCCTGCAGTCACCGGCCCTGCAGAAGCAGGCTCTCTCTTTGTTTGTTCTGTTCTTCTGCCAAGGCAAACACTGTGACTTGTGCTTTGCTGACATCTTGCAGTGACGGAGGACTCGCAGAAGCTGGATCCCCCACATTAGCTAATGCAACATCATCTCTGGCCACTTTCACATTTTTGCTCTGTCTGTTCTTGTCCCTGCGAGGTTGATGTAACATAATCCAGACACATCTGATATCTCGCCAGCTGAAGACAGGCTCATGTTTCACTTCATTTAATAACACACTCAAAAGATTGCAGTAAGTAGATGGTGCCATTCCCATGTCTGATGAAACTGCGGATAAAGCACTAAAAAAAAAAAAAAAAAAAAAAACAACAAAAAAAACAATGGCAAATGGAAAGACAAGTCAGAAATAACAATTATAATGTAATGACATGTAGGGTCATAAAGAAATCACTATGCGAACACTGAAAGCCTGCACACCTATTTTTGCTGAAAATAATGGGAAAATTGTTCAAGTTAAAACCAAAATAGGCCCTTAAATGGTGCAATTTAAGCAATATGATGGGAGGCATTTAAGGTAATGTTTAGATATGCAAAAAATAGTTGCACTGAGTACTTCTGCCCTCTGCAGTTGGAGTTAGGAATTGCAAGATCCACACATGGGATCAGTCAAATCTGCAGAAGTCCAAATGCATAATATCACCTCTATCTCTCTCTTTCCTGTGATAAAGGTAAATTATTAAACATTAGAAGCTGGACTTTTCACAACTGAGCCAATGGATGTCAGATATAACAACACGAAGATGAGGCTTAATTAAACTTCCATCCATTTTCTTTATATCCACTTATCTTCGCAGTGTCACGGGAACAGCTGGTCCATCACAAGGCAACACACACACATCAGAAAGCTTGCACACACACTTACATGTTAAACTGGCTTACCAGTCATGTTTTTAGACTGTGGAAAGACTCAGAGAGACAACCTGGGAATAAAAGCTCTCTGCAGAAAGAGTCCACACCTGGATTTGAACCCAGGACCTTCTACACCCACATAAATAAACCCGAGAAAACAAAATGACAACAAACAAAAATTTAATAATACACAACCAAAAGTATGTCTGGGTATTACGGAAGAGGATTGGGGCCACTGAAAAAAAAAAAAAAAAAAAAAACAGTTCAGAATTCTGAGAAAAAAGTCAGAATTCTGAGATTAAAATCAGAATTCTGAGATTAAAGTCAGAATTCTGAGATTAAAGTCAGATTTTTTTTTCTTTCCAGTGGCCCTAATTCTCTTCCGTAGGGTATCCAAAAATGTAAGTGGTCACAGTGGCCTTTGGAGAGGCGATGCAGTAAAAATCACTTCCACATAAAGCCTCAGGAGGGCGCCATCAGCCTCTCTGCTGCATGTCAATCCCTGATTTATTCCTCCAGATTGCTCCCTAACAGGCCAAGTAATGAGATGTTTTTTTTTTTTTTAAACCTCTGTCGTTTGTTTATTTTAAGAGAATAATAATAATTAAAAAAAAACTCTCTACTGATTCATGGCTACATCTTTAACTTAAGGTTTTGATAATTTCCCAGAGGAACTAGCTCACTTTCACAGAACAGAACAATAATGAGCATTGATCGGAGCTTCATGTTTTGTTAGGAACTTATTACAGAAGGCTAATTTCTTTCAGATTTATTCATTACATTCTGAGATTGGGAGCCATTTTACTCTATGAATAGATTCCTGGCATGTGAGAAACCCCGTTGGTTAAAATTAACAAATGCAGCCAGGCAAGAGATGGCCTTCTGCAGTTCCTGTCGGCGAAAAACTAAGCACCAATATGCCAGAAAAAATAACCGAGGCAGCCTGCGACTATGTAAATGTCACACAAATGATCAACTTACAGCCAGATAGATGACAGAAAAAAATACCGTTGGTATGTGAACTACAAATCCAACCCTTAATATGAGAGTTAGAAGAAGTAACAGCAAATATCAGACACCATCTGCTGTCCTGCGACGGTTTCATCATCCAGCTGGAAAACAGTGAAGGCACATGAATGGATGAGTCCAGCTTGACAAAAAAAAGTGAAAAATCTGGTGTGTAAAGCCTCATCTTTACCTATACTGAATCCAATGATCTCTGAAATATATATATATATATATATATATATATAAATCCAATTAGATAAGTAAAAATATTCTTAAAAAATGAAATAAATTACAAATCAATTAAGCAAGTAACTTGTTGCGTATGAATATTCTGCTGTTTGTTTGTGCTGGGAGCTGATTTGGCTGGTTGGTTCACCTGGTTCAGAAGATCTCCACTGAGACCTGAAGTCTGTTTGCGCTGCTGTTCCAACACGCTGCAGACGTTCAGCATGTGAGGGAAACACGTTTCCGGCTGCCAGCACTTCCCTCGGCCACTGCAGGGGAGGACGCAGGCATTTCCATGTCTTTATCGCAAGCATGCCTGAGGGATGAGGATAAGGGAAGGATTTTCTCTAGAAGCAAATATCCCCAGGCAGGATGTATGTTTGGGTTTTGAGTGCTGTGAAATGATTGAATCAGACTGTTTGACAAGGTGGAAAGCTCTGACCCAAATAAAAAGCGCTAGGTAACAACTCGCTGCCTCGTGTGATTTAGGTATGGAAGCTCTTAACGTCCTCTGGTTTTGCAAAGGAGTCAAACAGTTCAGACGTTTACATAATATTTGGCATGAATATTGTACAGGTTAATGACTTTTAAGAGTTTATTTTAAAGGATTTTTGAGGACAGGTGGTTGATACAACTTCGTTTGGTTTTAGGAGGAGAGAACCTTTGAATTAACAGCTTCACATTTGCAACTTTGACACAGTCTGATGTTCAGACAGGAAGATAATCCCTAGCACATATTAAAGCTGGTTTTGGAAGAGATGACACATGTCAGCATTACATTTCTGGATTGCCCTTAAAAGGTAGATTTACATTTTCTGGACAATCAGGACCAAACATTTTAAATTTCTCTGCCATTTCAGAGAAGAAACCCTTGGTGAAATATTGAGCCAGAATTATGCCAGAAATATAATGGAAACATTACTCACTGGTTGCTATGCAACTTCCTGAGATATTTATCAGCATGAGAAGCCTGCACATATTGTGACATATTGTGATTTTAAAGATGATTAAAAAACAAGATCAACTCAAATAAATCATTAAAAGTCCAGCAGTAATGTGACAGTCATGCCAGCAAACTTCTCACCCAATCTGTACCTGTTAATTGTGGCAACACCTACAGCAGCTCAGACTGTGGGATCTAGGAAAGACACATTTCTCTCTACTCCCACCTGTGATCTGAATCATGATCCTGAACCTAAAAGAAATCCCATCTGCTTTAAAAGAGTCATTGAGATCAAGGAACGACTTTTATTCAACCAACGCATAAACACAGAGCTTTTCCAGAGCACAAAGAAGCACAGAGGAGAGCAAACCGAGGGCAGACGTGCGTCGGTCTCTCGGGACGAGCAGATGGTTGAAATGTGGGACTGTCCTCAGATGTGCTGCTGAGTTTTTACTGGCATTATTCGCAGTAGCTTTGGCATAAACTCAGGTATCTATTTGTGCTTTTTTAAATCTGTAAATATACATTTTGAGTGTTTGAATTTTCTTGACTTGTACCAAACTTTAGTAGTTTTATTTCATTAGACGTACTGTAATTTTTTAGTTTCATTGAATATGTGTGTGGCATTATCAAATACTGAACACTTTAGCATTGCTAATTAACAATGCCTGTCCATTCAGTACATGTGTGCATCTAAATCAAATTGATAATCTCCTCTTGAAATGAGAAACAACAGATATTAGAATACTTTATTGCAGCAACGTCTTATATTTTGACAAAATTCATGTTATTTTGTGAATATATTTGCATGCATTGATGTGCAAGTGTCATGCAAGGCAGCAGATACTGTTTTCTTTTTTTTTAGCACCAAGTAATTCAGTTTTTTCTCACATATTTTTGATCTACAGTCTAAAAACAAACATTATTTCACTCTTGTCAAAATGAATAAGCATCTTTGCATAAAGCACCACGGCTGTACATGTTTACAGGAAACTGAGAAGTTTACAGAAGCACCAAATGTCACAGTAGCATTGATATGAATGCCATTATGAAGACTTTCACAAAAGAACACTACATTAAAGCAAAATGAGAAAATGTTGATCACGTTATGAGGGAACAGCATCATCCAATCTAGTACCGATTAACGTGCCCAGCGTATTAACAAAAGAGAGCATAAGATGTTGCATCGTGGGTGAACTTGTCATGCACAGGTCATTTCTCCCTGCCGCAGTCGGTGCACAAAATGTCGTCCCGCTGGGTGAGGAAGCCGCGTCCCACCAGAGACACAGAGCACTGCATGCAGGTAAAGCACTCGCTGTGCCACTGGCGCTCCTCAAATGAGATGTATTTGGCACCTGCCAAACCTGAAAAAGAAAAACAGGTGACATGTATGTTTGCTAAAGAAACTCCAAATTGAATGCACACACTTTTTTTTTCCCTTTTAAATTTTATTGCTAGTGTTATCTAACTCGTCCGGAAAAGCTAAAGCTTACACTTGTTATTCATTAACAACTGACCTCATCAGTTGTTAAGGATGAGGTCATTAACAACCTTATGAATGGTCTTTCATAAGAAGACCATTCTTCTTATGAAAAATGGTGGGATGTAACTACACTGGTTCGTTCCCTTGCATGGATCTGCTCTTTAATCAAAGTTCACAAATTTTCAGGCTGAGGTTGGGGCTTTTAGACCATTCATTTCTTCATTGTAAAAATCAGCTTTCATGTGTGTTTGTGATCATTGTGCTGCTGGAACACTATCAACCATTCGATGCAAGATGGCTGCCTGATGTTTAAAGGAAACTGGCTAGGACACAACAGCATTGATATCGGTCTCTCGTGCCATAGCCCAAGTTTGAATTTTCTAAAGTGTCTGTCAACCTGCTGACGCACAGTCAGTATTTGTAGATTTGTGTAATATTGTGTATCATAATCACTATGTTTCATTTTTACTATGTGTTGAATGGGAAGCATCTGCAATAATTAAAAATCCTTTAATCTGTTCCTACTTTTGAAAGTTTTTCCTTTTTGTTGTCTCTCCAGCCGTTTAAATGCATACCTCATGATCCCACGTTATTACGACCCTTATGACAGCAAAGTTATGCAAAACATACAGAGAACGACTCACTAGAAATGGGTTTGGTGCAACCGACACACTTCTTTGCATACAGGTTGCTGAAACAGTCCAGGCAGTAGGGGTAGTTTTCCCTGGACGTGAAGCGATACCCTGAAAGCTGCTTTCTGCAGCCGATGCAGAGGAAGCACTCACGATGCCACGGCTTATCTTGATAGGTCACGCCACCCGTGGTGATGGCCTGATGTACACGATACAACAAATATGAGCGCAAATGGTAATTCTTTCTCAGATTGACCTGAGTAGTCATTACATAAAAATTACACACTTATGTTTTTTTTTTGTTTTGTTTTTTACCTTCTTACAAGCACAGCACTGGTATGCAAACTGCTTTTCAAAGCAGGGCACACAAAAGTAGCCAGAGTCTTTGGGGATGAAAGACTTGGTTCCTATTGGCTGTTGGCAGCGGTGGCACAGGAAGCAAGTCTCATGCCAGCTGTTCCCCTTGTACTCCATTTTTCGGGAACCTGGCAAACGACACGAGAGCAGCGAAGCCAGCATATGGCACCTCAATGACAGAATACATGCTGCCGAAAATAGTTTTAGTTGGTCAGTGGAGCCTGTGCAATCTAAGGTTAGAGATTATAGATGGATCTGCATAACTGGTATAATTACTGGGTAACTTTATAAAGGTGATGTTAGTAGTTTATAATATAAAATGTTGTAGAGGATTATTGCAAATACTGGACTAAATATTGTTCTGATCAGGAAATATCTTTAGGTTCTACATGCAAAAGTGATTTGTGGAAGTTGCACGTCGACAAACAACCAAATCAGAAGATCCTGATTCAGTGCTTTAAGAGCAATTTTAAAGCAAATTTTATTCTAATTAGGCAAGTTGATTTTGTAATGAAAAGTCCTGGAAAAATATTTTTAGAACTATAAAAGCATTTTAGGAAAACTAAAACATTTCTCACTGATTGTAAACTGCTTTGTTCTTGTTTTTTTATCTTTTACTTGTTATGCCTACATGTACTATGAGCGCGGCTCAGGTTTAAATATGTACAAGTGTTAATGAATAATTTATAATAGCAACTGTCATTATGTTTTAAATGCGGCCGCCTCGAATACCAAACTGCTCTAACTCGTAGTTAGACTTTCCACATTAGGGCACATTCTTGTATTTGCTATGTTCCCTTTTTATGTGCACTTGGAAAAAACAACAACTTTTGAGTACAAATTTGTCTTGGAAGCTGAAAGTTTCTGAATTGACGGTTTTCTAGTTCCAAGTCTGAAAACACTAGGATTTGTTTTGGTGCTTGCCATTTCAGATAAATGCTGTTCTGACTTGCTCCAGCTTCACAGAAAAAATAAAAAATAAAAAAAGAAATTCCAAGGAAATCACATGAAGGAGTATCTGTCTACATCTACTACAGATAACTAAACTATGACTGATATTTACTTCCCAGAACTTCTCTTCAAAAACAAGCAGATATCAGAACCATCACTTTACTGAAGAATCAGTTTCTAGCAAAACTATGAGGCTGCTAGGTGTTGTACTTATGCTTTACTTGGCATGATGTTTCCCAATTATCCATACTCTGTCATTAAAAACTCTGATTGTACTGTCTTACGTTATATTTCTTTCAGTTTTTGTTAAATTGTACCATAGACTGTAGGGGTCTTCATCTTTGAGCAAATCAAAGAACCATTTTTACCCTTATTTCAGGTGAATAAAACTAGTTCAGAGCAGCAAATATCACACAATGTTTTGAAGGAAGGCATTTTATCATTTTTGATAAACATCTACTGTTGGAAACTTGATGTCATTTTAAAACATCCATCCTTTTGGTTCTATTTTTGGATATTAAAATAAAGAAAACTTAAGCAAAAAAGATGAAGAATACATTTTCTTCTTGGATTTATTTTGTGGAAAATCATTTAAAATAAACTGTTTCCTACTTAAAGACAATGAATTATGGGCATTCAATGCAGTTATTCCAAGAAAATAAGGATAACTGAGAAAATGTGGTTTATATTTGAAAGCATTAGATGTTCATCATTTTAACAAAAATTATTCTGCAAGGTCCAAAGAGCCATTTATGACTTCAGGCCTGCAGAACGCAGACCCTTGCCCTAAACTATCAGTGCCCCCTCCACCCCCATCAGTACCTTAGAAAACTTTTTGGAGCTCCATTTGCCTGAAAATGACAACTCCTAAAGGAATATGCAAGACTTAAGGGAAGGAAGCCTTATAAACAAAAGAGCAAAACTGGCTCAAACTGAAAGGTGAGAAAGATAAGTTTTGTTTGGCCATTGAAAGATTTCAGCTCCAGACACATTTGACAAATCCCTGTATAAACCTGATATGGGCTTATTAAAACCAGAGATTAAAAGCTCACTCAGTGCTTTGGAAACTGTAGATGTGGGAACAACTGCAGAATGGCTATTAATAGACCTTGTGTTTGGATGGTTTCGCTTGCAACTGTTGAGTGTTGCTAAGATCAATAAAGAAGCTCTCAGTTTCACTAATGACATAAAAGTTTTGCCCAACATATTACCCTAAGTGTAATATGTTATTAAACACAGTAAGCCTCATTCTTAATCTCGTGGAGCTGTGTTCATGGCTGCCAGTACCTGGCATGACGGTCTTCTTGCAGGTGTTGCATTTGGATGAGTAATCGTGTGCATAGCATTCAGTGCAGAGCAGTAAATCCTCCTTGGCTGCAAAGGCCTTCTCCACCAGTGAGCGGCTGCACTTTGCACACTTGAAGCACTGCTCATGCCAGTGGTGATCCTTATAGGACAGGTCCTACAAATGTTGAATCCACATTAGCTTCAGATCATTCAGCTGCTACTCATTCAGGGAACATTTCTGCAGCAGCTGGAGTCTGAGGATGACATATATTTTTTTCCCCCAGGGCGTCATTGTTTCATACTTACCCTGAAGTTGCAGCCAATAGGTAAAGAGCACACTTCACAGCAGTTAGCAAATAGGTTCTCGTAGCACTTTGTGCAATACTGTGTGTCCTCTTTCATGATGTACTTCTTCCCCAACAAAGAGTCTTTGCAGTAATGACAGTCAAACCGCTCAACGGAGGACATTTTGTTTCGCTTTTCTTTATCTGTGGGTCAAACAGAGCAGCAGGATGAACAGACAACGAGGACGAACAAGAAATATTATTCGAGAAGTGTGGTAGTCCCTGGACTTCTCACTTTTAACCAAGTAGAATATGCCGAGAAAATGTTCCCTCTTCTTCCCCAAAGAGCAGAGCTGTCCTCTAAAGCGTCTACCTCGGCTGATGTGAGGCGAGAGTGAGGCTGAAGTCAGGCACAGCGATGGTCAACTCGTCCAAACACTGGGATGAGGCAGGGATTGAAACAGGGGTCAGGGAGGATTATGGGGTGTCTAGTGTGGGGCTCTTCTATAAATACAGACCTGCTCATATTAGTGGTAATCTCTAGAGAGAATGTGCATACTGCGCTGAATCCTCCTTCACCTTTTAAGGGAGCTCATCGAGAACACATTATGAAAGCCTTTGATTTGGCCTCATTGTCGCCGATTTACCCACCGTGAAGCTAAAAAAAAAATGCAAGCAGAAATTTCATTCTGGATACAAAAACGTACTCTTGGGGAAAAATGTCAAGCTATACGAATGATAAAGTGATCAATTACTGTCATACAGAGGTCCAAAAGCAGAGACAGCTGGCCATTTGGACGCTGCGACATGCAAGGGCACACTTGTGGAAGTTGTCGGGGGCACAGGCGATTACAGATGGCTGATGAAAGGTAGGTGCCAGCAGCAGCTTCGTGGATGCCAGGTACTGAACCTGAGAGCCAGGAGCCTCTTACTGTTTGCTTGGCAGCACTTCACAAAGGGAAAGCTCCGGCTTAGTGTGCGCTTAATCCATCCACGGTAAAATAAAGACAAGGAGGAGTAGAACAGGCAGTTTAAATGTGGACTATCTTGCTAATCATAGTGCTTCTTTGGTTGCAGATCGTGTTTGGTTTAATAAGCTAAGCCAAGCTCCAAGGATAAAAGTCATCATGTAGGAGACAACAAATGTCAACATTTATAGCACCTTGTAAAGGCACTCATCCCTCTTCAACTTTTTCCCAGTTTGTTAAGCACAACTGTGCTCTGAACAGCTGCCAAGACATGGTCGACCACTTCAGCAGATGGAGCGCCTTCATCAGAGAAGTCAAGAAGTCAATGGTGACTCTGGAGGAGCTGCAGAGATCCACAGCTTATGTTTGGGAATCAATTGACTCCACAACTATCTGTCTTTTTTGTAAGAGTGGTGGAGCAAAAACATTGAAAGCATTGAACACTGAAAGCTCTAAAAACTCATGCTAAGAGATGAGGCAGCAGACATTTGGACAAAGGTGCTTCCGTCATATAACTTTTTGACCAACATGCAAAACTTTATGTGTGACAGAAGACATTGCTCATTAACCTGAGCACATCTCCCTTTGGTGAAACATTGGTGCGGTTTTCATGGACAGAGACATGGAAGACAAATGGGGGTTAATTACAAGATGATTCTGGAAGAAAACCTATTAGACACGGCAGATTTCAGACTGGTGAGGAGCTTTACTTTCTTTCATGACAGTGACCCTGAACACACAGCCAGAGCTACTCTGGTGTAGATTAGGTCAAAGGGCATAGTTCTGTTAGAAAAGATTTTTATTTGTAAGACTTTTAAACCAGATGCACTTCTTCTTCCACTTCATAGTTATCTGCCACACAATGTGTTGATGTGCTGCATAATACAATAATAAATAAAAAAAATCCACGTCAAAGATGATGAACAACTAATTTCTGTCGAGACCCGATACATGCGTCTGTATCAGTTTTCCAACGACAATATGGGGGGTGTGGGGGTGTGGAGTCTAAAATAGCCTGGGAAAACCACAAGTCTAATCCCTCACAGATGCAAACGGGGAGGTCAAAGAGAAAGATGAGGCAGCGAGGAATGAAATTCTTTGAGGATGAACTCTGTTCCCTTGTGTCTTCATTTGACATTTACCTCATAACAACCTCTCGTAAAGAGAAGTATCTGAACTTATGCATTGGTAACGACTGAAACCCTTTTCTTGGCTCAGCCTGTGGTACTGGAACACGGTTCTGCACTGTATGTGGGTTGCATCTTCCAACCTCCAAGGCGCAGGGCTAAGTTATTTTTGACCCACATCAAACACGTTACGTAAGACTCTCAGCACAATAACTGTATCTGACCTGAAGTCATTCCTTACTCGAGAAGTCTTTTTTTTTTTTTTTTTTTTTCCCCGAAGTGGACAGATTCTCTGGATTACGCAGAGCTACACGATGATTCAGATTAAATTATCAACGTATGAAATCCTCTCTTCCTCTGGTGTCTCGATGAGTGATTGATGAGCACAAAAGCCGTGCAGACGTTAAGTAAACCCTGAAGCGACTACATGACAACTGCAACATTGTGCCTCCTAATCTTTTGCTGTTGCACATCTGTCGTCATGTGACATCGAAGCAAAGAGGGAGTGACCTATATTTCCCCATCCATCCATCCATTTTCTGAACACCCTTGTCCCTCAGTGGGGTCGGGAGGGGTCCTATATTTCCCCATCAAATAAAAATCATCATGGATTTGCAAGTTAAAGTCACGTAAAATACATGGCATGTCAACAACCCGCAGATTATCATGTGGTAACTTTTACACACTAAGTTTTATGGTGGCTCTTGTTTGTGATTTTCCTCCGCACAACAATCAGCCTCTTGTAATATTAACCTGCACAGCTGGTGGTGCCAACCCTACTGAGCAAAAAGGGGGTTGCTGATTTTGCATGTTCCTTTTTGTCTGTCAATCGCCGGAACTCGACCAGTGGGCAGCTGCCAACAGATTTTGTATGCAGACTGTCTAAGTCCAGTAAATAGCCCTTTATTTGACCTGGACTCGGATGTCCTCTTAATTTATTCAAGCTTTACAATAAGGTGTCAGCTGCTCCTTTTTGCCTAAATCAGGCCGTCCCAGAGAAGAAAAGCGTTGACTGTGGTGGCGACTCCTTTGCGGCGGGGCGAGAGATCAGCATGACACAGACGCATCTGTGTGAAGTGCAAAAGCTTTGCTGCACCAAAGCTGACAGCTGGTTGGCATGGTGATGATAACATAAGTGGCTCCCATCAGGCTGGAATGAGGGGCAGCTTTAGTAGTTAATGAGAGGAGTCACACAAACCTGTCCTTCTGAAGGCCTCTGTGCTCTGCTGCCATGTGGAGGGCTTGCTTTCAACACAGTATTTTCAGCTGAACAGGATAGTCACAGAGGGGGCTGTAGGAGGCAAGGATGTACAATCATTTCAGTCTGCAGTCTCACAAAACCATAAATCCCTTCAGCAAGGCCTTGTGAGTGCCTTCACTAACTCATCCCAATTCCCCGGCAGTCCTCAGCAAAAGGGAGGGTGTGATTCTGAATGGATGTCAAGATCGGTGACTTGTATCCACGGAGTTTTGAATAACGTGTCATGTTTTGTGGGTTTTGGTGACGAGATATGCACGGCGGACCCAGGCGTTGGAGAACAGTTGTAGTTTAATGATGAGCAAAAGAAGAGCACAGAGAAGTCCAGGCAGCACAGGTGAGCATAAACTCAAACTCTGGCAGCACCGGTAGTCAACAACACAACATGACGAGACAGTATAGACAAGGATCCGACAAGGACCTGGGAACACAGGTGGGATTAAATACACAAGGGCTAATCAAGGAGCATGAGACACAGCTGGGAGCTATCAAGGACACAACACAGGAACTAAATTAATGCACAGAAACCAAATGCTCAATTTTAACTCACCTGTGATACAAAAGATTAATTTTAAGTGTTCAAAACTGTAGGCTTTGGTAGAGGTGAATGTTTTCGGTTGAAGTTTAATGAAACACATGATGAAAGGAGTGTAAAATGCATAAAGATTACAATTACACATTCAACCCCTAAAGTATCAGAAATTCTGTATGTTTACATAAAATACAAGCAGACATATTGACATTTTGTCTGTATTTTATGCAGTCAGTGTTCATTACAAATAATGACTACAGCTGTGAATATATGTAATCTGTGTTTTTGTTTTCACAGCATCTTGGGATGGTTGCCAAAAGCTGTGTCCACGTCGGGTTAATTAAGTTGAGATGATTAATTATGCCCAATGAAATATGAGAAAATGCCCTGTGATCCTTTCAGGAACTTTGATGATTAATACTAATACTAATTAGACATTTGAAAAATGTTTATATCAGTTTGGATTTGTTTCGCTACATAAACTATAAATTGTACAAGTTGAACTTGAATGTCATAGAAAACCCACCAGTTTCAGGGTCCTCAACACAAAACCACTGTAGTATTCAGCTTCCTGAATACTACAGGCAGCTGGATTCACATGTTATTTTCTTTTATTCTGCTGATGTTTACATTTGGCTTAACGCAGCTTTAGATGAACATTTAAGTTCAGTGTGGAGTTAGTGCCTCATCCTTTTTAAAATTGCTTTCCTGTTGTAGCTCAGCTAGAACAAAAAAAAAAGATTTTATTTGTCACAAAGAAAAGTTAAAATAATGAGAAAGAATTTATTCAGATACTTCTTTTTATGTAACTTCCTTGGATCATTTATTATAATGCTTGAGCACTAGGTGATCCTTTTAAATTTAAGTTTTTATGAACAAGATCTCATTTTGTCATAAAAAAATCTCAAAATAGAGAAAATAACTTAATAACAGAATAGGTCCAATGACCATGCTGAGCAGATTTGTATAATTTGCATGAAACTAGTCTCTGAAACAGTTGTGGTGCAGTGTAAGACATATAATAGCTTTTCTCCCTGGTGAGAGTTGTCCCCCAGTGGACTCATTGCATAAAGCCTGTAGTCATAGCTTCAGTTGTTGATTAGTCTCTTGAGAAGTGTTGGCTAAATCTGTTGGCGTGTTCTTTGTTCCTTACTAATGCGTTTTGACATCAGATTGAAGAAAAACAGCATTAGAGCTCAAGGTTATGTTCAATAGTGAAAGAAAAAACATTTTCACATGCAGTGTCACGCACAATGTAAAGTGAACTCAAGGAAATGGGAATGAATAGATGCTTACCGTAAGAAAACCACTAATTAGTGAGGGTAACAGGAACAAATAACAAATGCAACAGAGCATAAAGACTGAACCGTTGGAGCAAAGGAAAAAGTTCATGTGACCTTTTGAGTCCTGATTTTACCAAATCTGATTTTGGCTCCACATTTGTGTTATAGTTTTAATTTGTTCGTTTGAATTAATTGTTTATTGTTTGTCTTTGTTTTTTTCCCCTGGCCTCCTTGTTTTGTGTAGGCTAGCCTTTGTGTACAAATTCCCTTTTGTGTTCATTGTGTGAGATCAGTTCATGTTGGTTATTCTTAGGTTTGTCTTATTCAATATTTTCTTTTCTATTAATTAATTATATAATTAATTAATGTATGAATTATGTAATTATTCACCAATATAAAAGAGCAATTTTCTTAGTTCTCTTTTGCATCTTGATAGATGATAGAAACCAAACTGCTTATAGATTTATATCAAGGGAGAATACAAACATCAGCAATTTTCTCAGCTTAAATTAAACATGGCTTAATTTAGGCCATGTTTATAGAAATTGGGTAAGAAATAAAGGCACTACGATCATTTTGTGACAGATTTCTGCTCATCCCACATTGGAACAGCCTGGTTTAGTGGACAGACTCACCGTGTAGTAATGGCGCCTGCAGGAACGTCGCTAGCGTTAGCGGCTAACAGGCGATGTCCGAACCAGTAATGTATATCAATGAGGAAATCCTACAACCTGTGAAATCTGACACCACTCCGTTTTTATTTACTTTTTGTGAAGAAGGAAGTTGCGCTGGTCTTCTTAAGAGGTTTTGTGTCTATTTCTTCAGTAGATCTTGGTGCAGCGCCCCCACAGGCGACGGTGGTGGGGGATGGGGAACGACGACAGGTTTTCCAGTTAGTTTTAGTCGTTTGACACAGTAGTTCCATTGTTTTATTTTTCAATAATACTCCAAAGGTTACCATATCTCTCGAAATAGATTCAGGAAGTGCAATTTTTGATTTGATCCACCTTTCTAAGCAAATCCAAAATATTTTGGTGTGACTGCAGTCATAGAAGACATGGTCTATTGTTTCAACATCACTTTCACAAAATGAGCATCTATTGTCATCGATATTAAAGCGATTTCTTAGAAGTTCTTTTGAGGGGTAAATTGCATTTAAAATTTTAAAGTGTGTTTCTTTAGCTTTTGGTTGAATGGGGAGTTTTAAATAAAGAGTTCTCAACCTTTCAATTGATTTTTTTTATCAAACTTGCAAAGAATGTCATTTTTATTTATTTTCCCAGGGAATAAAGTCTCATTTAAACATTTTCTAATTGTGTGGTTATTGAATTTTGGATCAGTGAGTGATATTCCATTAATAAATAAATTGGGTAATTGTGGGGTCATCGGATAATATGTAATTATATTTTTGAACTGATTGATAAATTGTTTTGGTAAGGCATTATATAATTTTGTAAACTCAACTTTTGGGGGAAAGAAGTGATATTTGGCACAGAATTGTTCGTAGTTTAACATGCAACCATTAACATCCATTAAGTGTATAATAGACCAGATATTCTTTTCCATCCAATCTTTGTAAAATAAGGATTTATTGTGATGTAGTATGAATCTGTTATTCCATATGATAGAGCCGTGTGGCGAGTAATTATGTACATAGAGCAATTTCCAGTACAGTAACACTTGTTTATGGAACTCTGATAGTTTAATGGGCAATTTATGTATATTGAAATCAGCTAGAAGAACAAGTTTTAGACCACCTATTTTGTTAAAAATATAATTAGGGACACAATACCAAAATAATTGGGAATTTTTAATCCAGGATTTTAACCAATTAATCTTAAGAGTTCTGTTAAGACATTCAAAGTCAATTACTTTCAGACCGCCATCTTTGATTTCTTTGATCATATGACCTTTACGCAAGTAGTGTGGCCTGTTTCTCCAAATAAAGTTAATGTTTATTTGGTTAATAGTTTTAGTTAAGCTATTTGGGACAGGACTCCATGCAGAAGTATTCACAACGCTTTCAAACTGAAGACATTCTTGTGTTGGTCGAGTGCACACAATGAATGGAGTAACCACAGCATCTAAGACTTTCTAGTTCTGCTAGCTATGCTCCCAGAACTTGCAACAGACTTTTTAATTATGAGGTGCTACTTACAGTGTTAGGTCCTGTAAAGTAGTGTTAGGAGATGGTTGCACAAAAAAGTATTTTGAAGAGATTTTTTATGTTACTTAGCATAAACAACATAATGTCTTGATATATTCTTATTTTTGTGTGTACGTTTTGCTACCCTTTGGGACCTTAGAGTTCAGCTTCACGACATTTCCTATTATTAATCTAAAATACTTGCAGTATCAAGGCTTTAGGCCTGCTCTGTGTGAAATAGTTCAACCCGGTCTTGGTGTCTGTGAGGGAACAAGATGGCGACTATGTCAACGAGAGCCGATGTCAACGCTTCAGATGACGCATGGGAGATTGTTTAGTCTTCTTCTCTCAGTCTACCTGTTCTGCCTCCTCTCACTGATGCACCTGGTTCCTGTCTATTGTCAAGTAATTTACCATTTACCTTTTCACTGTCCTTCTCGCTTCTTCAGCTTCGTCCTTGACAAACAACTCTAATTATTACAATATCATTCGATACAGTTGGCTTCATGTTTCTGTATACAAACAAAATAAGTTTGGTTAAGGCTGTAGACATTTGTTGTGTTTCTGCACTACATAAATTCACTTGAACTGAATTGTCTTGTGTATGTAAAAATCTGGTTTCAACTCAGTTTTCCACGCAAACGTTTGCTGTAAAAAGACCAGACTCTTCATTTATTCAAGTTTGCTCATTTACCCGTACCTTTATTCACTTCATTTTCCCATTCACACACGCATCCACAGTCAGAGCACATCTAGCAAAAACACAAAACCCATAAAACGTAGAAAAAAGGTATTTCCCCTGGAATTTCCAAATACACTGATGACACTTTGCTTTTATACAGTAAAAACTGTAAAAAAGTTTATGTTGGACCAGCCAAAATCTGTGGCTCATTTTGGCAAAACTTCCTCAATAAGGCAATGAAAGCAGACTGCCATCTGCTACAAATTTAATATAAAACTACCTCATGCTCTGGCGCTACTAGCATTGCTTGTAATCTGTTGTCCTGCTTAAGTGTCTCTCAGTTTTTACCTAAAACCTCTTAATTGCATAAAGCATCATCAACAAAGTTACATCCCAGCTCCATTTGCTTTCCACACTCTTACAATAAGATTTGAATATTAAAAATATATACAGCACAATTTATTTCTTCAGAAATCCAGTCGTAACTTCATCACACTGGATAAGGACCAGACCCTTGCAGAAAAGAAGTGCAAAGTAAAGAAGTAAAGTAAAGAAGTGATTCTTCTAACCAAACAACGATATTGCATTAACAGCAACTTCCACTCACCGCTGGGATCTCCACTTTCAATCGAGGCAAATATTACAAAAAGTAACATCTTTCACATATGAGGAAACAAATTTGAGCAAATAATGAGACTATCTAGAGACTATGTAAACCAAATCCCATTCATTGATCATTGATTGATTGATCAATTAACAATCCAGCTCTCCTTATAACACCCATGTGCACAATTATGAAAGTGGCTTCAATATTTCTTCACACAAAGACATATCCTGCATTAGACGTGTAAATCTGACATAAAAGCATGTAAGAATAACATTTAAATAAAGTACAAACATTGTTCCCAAAAATAAGAAACTGCTTTCACGTTTAACTTTACATTCTTTTTCATGTTTGCTTACTCGCACTCTTCATGTAAATATTCCATTAAATTATCAGTTTGACTTTTCTCTGAGTACAACATTATGAAGAGGTGATGAGTGCTGCACAGTCCATCAGCCCCAGTACCACTTGTTAAGGTTATTAAATGCCCTGTATTCGTTCTTCCGTCTCAGGTAA
>NW_006799947.1:4805415-4825300 GCF_000485575.1 Poecilia formosa | reverse complement strand
GAGGAAACAAGTAGATAGTTTAAAACAAGAAACTCACAGAATAACACAATTCAGACAGGAGCCCCGGAGCTCACCAGAAATCAATGAAGAGCAAATGAAGACTGGAGAATTAAATATCAAAGCACATTGATTGGTGTGGCAACAGGTGAGTCTTAATTACCACAGGAAGTGAAGATGTGCGGGTAGGGAGCATAAGTGTGTGGAACTGAAGGGAAAATACTTATTCCAATAATTAATTGCAAGAAAACAGTAGCAAGCAGGTGGCATCTACTCAACACAAAGAATAACCAACTCTTCATTGACAGCACAGTTGACTTGAAATTGTTTAATCTGGTACCCTTTTTAATGGCGCCCTACGAAAACACCCATACAGCCTTTAAAATCTGACACTTTCTAAGATGGAACAGAAATACAAGAGAACCACGAAACTGGAAAGCAATGTGGCTAACTAAGCTCAAAGTCAAGGAACTGTGACACAGACTCAAACATGATCCTAATTATGATGCAATTCAGTGCAGAACGAAAGTCAGTGGATGAACGAATTAATGAAAATCCAGTTGATTCTGTCGAGACATTAATAGTCCCTTTTCACATGAAAAACACCTGACGACGCTTCTAGAAAGCTAAAGATTATTTGGGAAAGATCCTGTCTGAGCCGTCACTCTGGATCCCTGCAGTCACCGGCCCTGCAGAAGCAGGCTCTCTCTTTGTTTGTTCTGTTCTTCTGCCAAGGCAAACACTGTGACTTGTGCTTTGCTGACATCTTGCAGTGACGGAGGACTCGCAGAAGCTGGATCCCCCACATTAGCTAATGCAACATCATCTCTGGCCACTTTCACATTTTTGCTCTGTCTGTTCTTGTCCCTGCGAGGTTGATGTAACATAATCCAGACACATCTGATATCTCGCCAGCTGAAGACAGGCTCATGTTTCACTTCATTTAATAACACACTCAAAAGATTGCAGTAAGTAGATGGTGCCATTCCCATGTCTGATGAAACTGCGGATAAAGCACTAAAAAAAAAAAAAAAACAAAAACAAAAGAAAAAAACAATGGCAAATGGAAAGACAAGTCAGAAATAACAATTATAATGTAATGACATGTAGGGTCATAAAGAAATCACTATGCGAACACTGAAAGCCTGCACACCTATTTTTGCTGAAAATAATGGGAAAATTGTTCAAGTTAAAACCAAAATAGGCCCTTAAATGGTGCAATTTAAGCAATATGATGGGAGGCATTTAAGGTAATGTTTAGATATGCAAAAAATAGTTGCACTGAGTACTTCTGCCCTCTGCAGTTGGAGTTAGGAATTGCAAGATGCACACATGGGATCAGTCAAATCTGCAGAAGTCCAAATGCATAATATCACCTCTATCTCTCTCTTTCCTGTGATAAAGGTAAATTATTAAACATTAGAAGCTGGACTTTTCACAACTGAGCCAATGGATGTCAGATATAACAACACGAAGATGAGGCTTAATTAAACTTCCATCCATTTTCTTTATATCCACTTATCTTCGCAGTGTCACGGGAACAGCTGGTCCATCACAAGGCAACACACACACATCAGAAAGCTTGCACACACACTTACATGTTAAACTGGCTTACCAGTCATGTTTTTAGACTGTGGAAAGACTCAGAGAGACAACCTGGGAATAAAAGCTCTCTGCAGAAAGAGTCCACACCTGGATTTGAACCCAGGACCTTCTACACCCACATAAATAAACCCGAGAAAACAAAATGACAACAAACAAAAATTTAATAATACACAACCAAAAGTATGTCTGGGTATTACGGAAGAGGATTGGGGCCACTGAAAAAAAAAAAAAAAAAACAGTTCAGAATTCTGAGAAAAAAGTCAGAATTCTGAGATTAAAATCAGAATTCTGAGATTAAAGTCAGAATTCTGAGATTAAAGTCAGATTTTTTTTTCTTTCCAGTGGCCCTAATTCTCTTCCGTAGGGTATCCAAAAATGTAAGTGATCACAGTGGCCTTCGGAGAGGCGATGCAGTAAAAATCACTTCCACATAAAGCCTCAGGAGGGCGCCATCAGCCTCTCTGCTGCATGTCAATCCCTGATTTATTCCTCCAGATTGCTCCCTAACAGGCCAAGTAATGAGATGTTTTTTTTTTTTTTAAACCTCTGTCGTTTGTTTATTTTAAGAGAATAATAATAATTAAAAAAAAACTCTCTACTGATTCATGGCTACATCTTTAACTTAAGGTTTTGATAATTTCCCAGAGGAACTAGCTCACTTTCACAGAACAGAACAATAATGAGCATTGATCGGAGCTTCATGTTTTGTTAGGAACTTATTACAGAAGGCTAATTTCTTTCAGATTTATTCATTACATTCTGAGATTGGGAGCCATTTTACTCTATGAATAGATTCCTGGCATGTGAGAAACCCCGTTGGTTAAAATTAACAAATGCAGCCAGGCAAGAGATGGCCTTCTGCAGTTCCTGTCGGCGAAAAACTAAGCACCAATATGCCAGAAAAAATAACCGAGGCAGCCTGCGACTATGTAAATGTCACACAAATGATCAACTTACAGCCAGATAGATGACAGAAAAAAATACCGTTGGTATGTGAACTACAAATCCAACCCTTAATATGAGAGTTAGAAGAAGTAACAGCAAATATCAGACACCATCTGCTGTCCTGCGACGGTTTCATCATCCAGCTGGAAAACAGTGAAGGCACATGAATGGATGAGTCCAGCTTGACAAAAAAAAGTGAAAAATCTGGTGTGTAAAGCCTCATCTTTACCTATACTGAATCCAATGATCTCTGAAATATATATATATATATATATATATATATAAATCCAATTAGATAAGTAAAAATATTCTTAAAAAATGAAATAAATTACAAATCAATTAAGCAAGTAACTTGTTGCGTATGAATATTCTGCTGTTTGTTTGTGCTGGGAGCTGATTTGGCTGGTTGGTTCACCTGGTTCAGAAGATCTCCACTGAGACCTGAAGTCTGTTTGCGCTGCTGTTCCAACACGCTGCAGACGTTCAGCATGTGAGGGAAACACGTTTCCGGCTGCCAGCACTTCCCTCGGCCACTGCAGGGGAGGACGCAGGCATTTCCATGTCTTTATCGCAAGCATGCCTGAGGGATGAGGATAAGGGAAGGATTTTCTCTAGAAGCAAATATCCCCAGGCAGGATGTATGTTTGGGTTTTGAGTGCTGTGAAATGATTGAATCAGACTGTTTGACAAGGTGGAAAGCTCTGACCCACATAAAAAGCGCTAGGTAACAACTCGCTGCCTCGTGTGATTTAGGTATGGAAGCTCTTAACGTCCTCTGGTTTTGCAAAGGAGTCAAACAGTTCAGACGTTTACATAATATTTGGCATGAATATTGTACAGGTTAATGACTTTTAAGAGTTTATTTTAAAGGATTTTTGAGGACAGGTGGTTGATACAACTTCGTTTGGTTTTAGGAGGAGAGAACCTTTGAATTAACAGCTTCACATTTGCAACTTTGACACAGTCTGATGTTCAGACAGGAAGATAATCCCTAGCACATATTAAAGCTGGTTTTGGAAGAGATAATACATGTCAGCATTACATTTCTGGATTGCCCTTAAAAGGTAGATTTACATTTTCTGGACAATCAGGACCAAACATTTTAAATTTCTCTGCCATTTCAGAGAAGAAACCCTTGGTGAAATATTGAGCCAGAATTATGCCAGAAATATAATGGAAACATTACTCACTGGTTGCTATGCAACTTCCTGAGATATTTATCAGCATGAGAAGCCTGCACATATTGTGACATATTGTGATTTTAAAGATGATTAAAAAACAAGATCAACTCAAATAAATCATTAAAAGTCCAGCAGTAATGTGACAGTCATGCCAGCAAACTTCTCACCCAATCTGTACCTGTTAATTGTGGCAACACCTACAGCAGCTCAGACTGTGGGATCTAGGAAAGACACATTTCTCTCTACTCCCACCTGTGATCTGAATCATGATCCTGAACCTAAAAGAAATCCCATCTGCTTTAAAAGAGTCATTGAGATCAAGGAACGACTTTTATTCAACCAACGCATAAACACAGAGCTTTTCCAGAGCATAAAGAAGCACAGAGGAGATCAAACCGAGGGCAGACGTGCGTCGGTCTCTCGGGACGAGCAGATGGTTGAAATGTGGGACTGTCCTCAGATGTGCTGCTGAGTTTTTACTGGCATTATTCGCAGTAGCTTTGGCATAAACTCAGGTATCTATTTGTGCTTTTTTAAAATCTGTAAATATACATTTTGAATGTTTGAATTTTCTTGACTTGTACCAAACTTTAGTAGTTTTATTTCATTAGACGTACTGTAATTTTTTAGTTTCATTGAATATGTGTGTGGCATTATCAAATACTGAACACTTTAGCATTGCTAATTAACAATGCCTGTCCATTCAGTACATGTGTGCATCTAAATCAAATTGATAATCTCCTCTTGAAATGAGAAACAACAGATATTAGAATACTTTATTGCAGCAACGTCTTATATTTTGACAAAATTCATGTTATTTTGTGAATATATTTGCATGCATTGATGTGCAAGTGTCATGCAAGGCAGCAGATACTGTTTTCTTTTTTTTTAGCACCAAGTAATTCAGTTTTTTCTCACATATTTTTGATCTACAGTCTAAAAACAAACATTATTTCACTCTTGTCAAAATGAATAAGCATCTTTGCATAAAGCACCACGGCTGTACATGTTTACAGGAAACTGAGAAGTTTACAGAAGCACCAAATGTCACAGTAGCATTGATATGAATGCCATTATGAAGACTTTCACAAAAGAACACTACATTAAAGCAAAATGAGAAAATGTTGATCACGTTATGAGGGAACAGCATCATCCAATCTAGTACCGATTAACGTGCCCAGCGTATTAACAAAAGAGAGCATAAGATGTTGCATCGTGGGTGAACTTGTCATGCACAGGTCATTTCTCCCTGCCGCAGTCGGTGCACAAAATGTCGTCCCGCTGGGTGAGGAAGCCGCGTCCCACCAGAGACACAGAGCACTGCATGCAGGTAAAGCACTCGCTGTGCCACTGGCGCTCCTCAAATGAGATGTATTTGGCACCTGCCAAACCTGAAAAAGATAAACAGGTGACATGTACGTTTGCTAAAGAAACTCCAAATTGAATGCACACACTTTTTTTTTCCCTTTTAAATTTTATTGCTAGTGTTATCTAACTCGTCCGGAAAAGCTAAAGCTTACACTTGTTATTCATTAACAACTGACCTCATCAGTTGTTAAGGATGAGGTCATTAACAACCTTATGAATGGTCTTTCATAAGAAGACCATTCTTCTTATGAAAAATGGTGGGATGTAACTGCACTGGTTTGTTCCCTTGCATGGATCTGCTCTTTAATCAAAGTTCACAAATTTTCAGGCTGAGGTTGGGGCTTTTAGACCATTCATTTCTTCATTGTAAAAATCAGCTTTCATGTGTGTTTGTGATCATTGTGCTGCTGGAACACTATCAACCATTCGATGCAAGATGGCTGCCTGATGTTTAAAGGAAACTGGCTAGGACACAACAGCATTGATATCGGTCTCTCGTGCCATAGCCCAAGTTTGAATTTTCTAAAGTGTCTGTCAACCTGCTGACGCACAGTCAGTATTTGTAGATTTGTGTAATATTGTGTATCATAATCACTATGTTTCATTTTTACTATGTGTTGAATGGGAAGCATCTGCAATAATTAAAAATCCTTTAATCTGTTCCTACTTTTGAAAGTTTTTCCTTTTTGTTGTCTCTCCAGCCGTTTAAATGCATACCTCATGATCCCACGTTATTACGACCCTTATGACAGCAAAGTTATGCAAAACATACAGAGAACGACTCACTAGAAATGGGTTTGGTGCAACCGACACACTTCTTTGCATACAGGTTGCTGAAACAGTCCAGGCAGTAGGGGTAGTTTTCCCTGGAAGTGAAGCGATACCCTGAAAGCTGCTTTCTGCAGCCGATGCAGAGGAAGCACTCACGATGCCACGGCTTATCTTGATAGGTCACGCCACCCGTGGTGATGGCCTGATGTACACGATACAACAAATATGAGCGCAAATGGTAATTCTTTCTCAGATTGACCTGAGTAGTCATTACATAAAAATTACACACTTATGTTTTTTTTTTGTTTTGTTTTTTACCTTCTTACAAGCACAGCACTGGTATGCAAACTGCTTTTCAAAGCAGGGCACACAAAAGTAGCCAGAGTCTTTGGGGATGAAAGACTTGGTTCCTATTGGCTGTTGGCAGCGGTGGCACAGGAAGCAAGTCTCATGCCAGCTGTTCCCCTTGTACTCCATTTTTCGGGAACCTGGCAAACGACACGAGAGCAGCGAAGCCAGCATATGGTACCTCAATGACAGAATACATGCTGCCGAAAATAGTTTTAGTTGGTCAGTGGAGCCTGTGCAATCTAAGGTTAGAGATTATAGATGGATCTGCATAACTGGTATAATTACTGGGTAACTTTATAAAGGTGATGTTAGTAGTTTATAATATAAAATGTTGTAGAGAATTATTGCAAATACTGGACTAAATATTGCTCTGATCAGGAAATATCTTTAGGTTCTACATGCAAAAGTGATTTGTGGAAGTTGCACGTCGACAAACAACCAAATCAGAAGATCCTGATTCAGTGCTTTAAGAGCAATTTTAAAGCAAATTTTATTCTAATTAGGCAAGTTGATTTTGCAATGAAAAGTCCTTGAAAAATATTTTTAGAACTATAAAAGCATTTTAGGAAAACTAAAACATTTCTCACTGATTGTAAACTGCTTTGTTCTTGTTTTTTTATCTTTTACTTGTTATGCCTACATGTACTATGAGCGCGGCTCAGGTTTAAATATGTACAAGTGTTAATGAATAATTTATAATAGCAACTGTCATTATGTTTTAAATGCGGCCGCCTCGAATACCAAACTGCTCTAACTCGTAGTTAGACTTTCCACATTAGGGCACATTCTTGTATTTGCTATGTTCCCTTTTTATGTGCACTTGGAAAAAACAACAACTTTTGAGTACAAATTTGTCTTGGAAGCTGAAAGTTTCTGAATTGACGGTTTTCTAGTTCCAAGTCTGAAAACACTAGGATTTGTTTTGGTGCTTGCCATTTCAGATAAATGCTGTTCTGACTTGCTCCAGCTTCACAGAAAAAATAAAAAATAAAAAAAGAAATTCCAAGGAAATCACATGAAGGAGTATCTGTCTACATCTACTACAGATAACTAAACTATGACTGATATTTACTTCCCAGAACTTCTCTTCAAAAACAAGCAGATATCAGAACCATCACTTTACTGAAGAATCAGTTTCTAGCAAAACTATGAGGCTGCTAGGTGTTGTACTTATGCTTTACTTGGCATGATGTTTCCCAATTATCCATACTCTGTCATTAAAAACTCTGATTGTACTGTCTTACGTTATATTTCTTTCAGTTTTTGTTAAATTGTACCATAGACTGTAGGGGTCTTCATCTTTGAGCAAATCAAAGAACCATTTTTACCCTTATTTCAGGTGAATAAAACTAGTTCGGAGCAGCAAATATCACACAATGTTTTGAAGGAAGGCATTTTATCATTTTTGATAAACATCTACTGTTGGAAACTTGATGTCATTTTAAAACATCCATCCTTTTGGTTCTATTTTTGGATATTAAAATAAAGAAAACTTATGCAAAAAAGAGGAAGAATAAATTTTCTTCTTGGATTTATTTTGTGGAAAATCATTTAAAATAAACTGTTTCCTACTTAAAGACAATGAATTATGGGCATTCAATGCAGTTATTCCAAGAAAATAAGGATAACTGAGAAAATGTGGTTTATATTTGAAAGCATTAGATGTTCATCATTTTAACAAAAATTATTCTGCAAGGTCCAAAGAGCCATTTATGACTTCAGGCCTGCAGAACGCAGACCCTTGCCCTAAACTATCAGTGCCCCCTCCACCCCCATCAGTACCTTAGAAAACTTTTTGGAGCTCCATTTGCCTGAAAATGACAACTCCTAAAGGAATATGCAAGACTTAAGGGAAGGAAGCCTTATAAACAAAAGAGCAAAACTGGCTCAAACTGAAAGGTGAGAAAGATAAGTTTTGTTTGGCCATTGAAAGATTTCAGCTCCAGACACATTTGACAAATCCCTGTATAAACCTGATATGGGCTTATTAAAACCAGAGATTAAAAGCTCACTCAGTGCTTTGGAAACTGTAGATGTGGGAACAACTGCAGAATGGCTATTAATAGACCTTGTGTTTGGATGGTTTCGCTTGCAACTGTTGAGTGTTGCTAAGATCAATAAAGAAGCTCTCAGTTTCACTAATGACATAAAAGTTTTGCCCAACATATTACCCTAAGTGTAATATATTATTAAACACAATAAGCCTCATTCTTAATCTCGTGGAGCTGTGTTCATGGCTGCCAGTACCTGGCATGACGGTCTTCTTGCAGGTGTTGCATTTGGATGAGTAATCGTGTGCATAGCATTCAGTGCAGAGCAGTAAATCCTCCTTGGCTGCAAAGGCCTTCTCCACCAGTGAGCGGCTGCACTTTGCACACTTGAAGCACTGCTCATGCCAGTGGTGATCCTTATAGGACAGGTCCTACAAATGTTGAATCCACATTAGCTTCAGATCATTCAGCTGCTACTCATTCAGGGAACATTTCTGCAGCAGCTGGAGTCTGAGGATGACATATATTTTTTTCCCCCAGGGCGTCATTGTTTCATACTTACCCTGAAGTTGCAGCCAATAGGTAAAGAGCACACTTCACAGCAGTTAGCAAATAGGTTCTCGTAGCACTTTGTGCAATACTGTGTGTCCTCTTTCATGATGTACTTCTTCCCCAACAAAGAGTCTTTGCAGTAATGACAGTCAAACCGCTCAACGGAGGACATTTTGTTTCGCTTTTCTTTATCTGTGGGTCAAACAGAGCAGCAGGATGAAAAGACAACGAGGACAAACAAGAAATATTATTCGAGAAGTGTGGTAGTCCCTGGACTTCTCACTTTTAATCAAGTAGAATATGCAGAGAAAATGTTCCCTCTTCTTCCCCAAAGAGCAGAGCTGTCCTCTAAAGCGTCTACCTCGGCTGATGTGAGGCGAGAGTGAGGCTGAAGTCAGGCACAGCGATGGTCAACTCGTCCAAACACTGGGATGAGGCAGGGATTGAAACAGGGGTCAGGGAGGATTATGGGGTGTCTAGTGTGGGGCTCTTCTATAAATACAGACCTGCTCATATTAGTGGTAATCTCTAGAGAGAATGTGCATACTGCGCTGAATCCTCCTTCACCTTTTAAGGGAGCTCATCGAGAACACATTATGAAAGCCTTTGATTTGGCCTCATTGTCGCCGATTTACCCACCGTGAAGCTAAAAAAAAAATGCAAGCAGAAATTTCATTCTGGATACAAAAACGTACTCTTGGGGAAAAATGTCAAGCTATACGAATGATAAAGTGATCAATTACTGTCATACAGAGGTCCAAAAGCAGAGACAGCTGGCCATTTGGACGCTGCGACATGCAAGGACACACTTGTGGAAGTTGTCGGGGGCACAGGCGATTACAGATGGCTGATGAAAGGTAGGTGCCAGCAGCAGCTTCGTGGATGCCAGGTACTGAACCTGAGAGCCAGGAGCCTCTTACTGTTTGCTTGGCAGCACTTCACAAAGGGAAAGCTCCGGCTTAGTGTGCGCTTAATCCATCCACGGTAAAATAAAGACAAGGAGGAGTAGAACAGGCAGTTTAAATGTGGACTATCTTGCTAATCATAGTGCTTCTTTGGTTGCAGATCGTGTTTGGTTTAATAAGCTAAGCCAAGCTCCAAGGATAAAAGTCATCATCATGTAGGAGACAACAAATGTCAACATTTACAGCACCTTGTAAAGGCACTCATCCCTCTTCAACTTTTTCCCAGTTCGTTGAGCACAACTGTGCTCTGAACAGCTGCCAAGACATGGTCGACCACTTCAGCAGATGGAGCGCCTTCATCAGAGAAGTCAAGAAGTCAATGGTGACTCTGGAGGAGCTGCAGAGATCCACAGCTTATGTTTGGGAATCAATTGACTCCACAACTATCTGTCTTTTTTGTAAGAGTGGTGGAGCAAAAACATTGAAAGCATTGAACACTGAAAGCTCTAAAAACTCATGCTAAGAGATGAGGCAGCAGACATTTGGACAAAGGTGCTTCCGTCATATAACTTTTTGACCAACATGCAAAACTTTATGTGTGACAGAAGACATTGCTCATTAACCTGAGCACATCTCCCTTTGGTGAAACATTGGTGCGGTTTTCATGGACAGAGACATGGAAGACAAATGGGGGTTAATTACAAGATGATTCTGGAAGAAAACCTATTAGACACGGCAGATTTCAGACTGGTGAGGAGCTTTACTTTCTTTCATGACAGTGACCCTGAACACACAGCCAGAGCTACTCTGGTGTAGATTAGGTCAAAGGGCATAGTTCTGTTAGAAAAGATTTTTATTTGTAAGACTTTTAAACCAGATGCACTTCTTCTTCCACTTCATAGTTATCTGCCACACAATGTGTTGATGTGCTGCATAATACAATAATAAATAAAAAAAATCCACGTCAAAGATGATGAACAACTAATTTCTGTCGAGACCCGATACATGCATCTGTATCAGTTTTCCAACGACAATATGGGGGGTGTGGGGGTGTGGAGTCTAAAATAGCCTGGGAAAACCACAAGTCTAATCCCTCACAGATGCAAACGGGGAGGTCAAAGAGAAAGATGAGGCAGCGAGGAATGAAATTCTTTGAGGATGAACTCTGTTCCCTTGTGTCTTCATTTGACATTTACCTCATAACAACCCCTCGTAAAGAGAAGTATCTGGACTTATGCACTGGTAACGACTGAAACCCTTTTCTTGGCTCAGCCTGTGGTACTGGAACACGGTTCTGCACTGTATGTGGGTTGCATCTTCCAACCTCCAAGGCGCAGGGCTAAGTTATTTTTGACCCACATCAAACACGTTACGTAAGACTCTCAGCACAATAACTGTATCTGACCTGAAGTCATTCCTTACTCGAGAAGTCTTTTTTTTTTTTTTTTTTTTTTCCCCCGAAGTGGACAGATTCTCTGGATTATGCAGAGCTACACGATGATTCAGATTAAATTATCAACGTATGAAATCCTCTCTTCCTCTGGTGTCTCGATGAGTGATTGATGAGCACAAAAGCCGTGCAGACGTTAAGTGAACCCTGAAGCGACTACATGACAACTGCAACATTGTGCCTCCTAATCTTTTGCTGTTGCACATCTGTCGTCATGTGACATCGAAGCAAAGAGGGAGTGACCTATATTTCCCCATCCATCCATCCATTTTCTGAACACCCTTGTCCCTCAGTGGGGTCGGGAGGGGTCCTATATTTCCCCATCAAATAAAAATCATCATGGATTTGCAAGTTAAAATCACATAAAATACATGGCATGTCAACAACCCGCAGATTATCATGTGGTAACTTTTACACACTAAGTTTTATGGTGGCTCTTGTTTGTGATTTTCCTCCGCACAACAATCAGCCTCTTGTAATATTAACCTGCACAGCTGGTGGTGCCAACCCTACTGAGCAAAAAGGGGGTTGCTGATTTTGCATGTTCCTTTTTGTCTGTCAATCGCCGGAACTCGACCAGTGGGCAGCTGCCAACAGATTTTGTATGCAGACTGTCTAAGTCCAGTAAATAGCCCTTTATTTGACCTGGACTCGGATGTCCTCTTAATTTATTCAAGCTTTACAATAAGGTGTCAGCTGCTCCTTTTTGCCTAAATCAGGCCGTCCCAGAGAAGAAAAGCGTTGACTGTGGTGGCGACTCCTTTGCGGCGGGGCGAGAGATCAGCATGACACAGACGCATCTGTGTGAAGTGCAAAAGCTTTGCTGCACCAAAGCTGACAGCTGGTTGGCATGGTGATGATAACATAAGTGGCTCCCATCAGGCTGGAATGAGGGGCAGCTTTAGTAGTTAATGAGAGGAGTCACACAAACCTGTCCTTCTGAAGGCCTCTGTGCTCTGCTGCCATGTGGAGGGCTTGCTTTCAACACAGTATTTTCAGCTGAACAGGATAGTCACAGAGGGGGCTGTAGGAGGCAAGGATGTACAATCATTTCAGTCTGCAGTCTCACAAAACCATAAATCCCTTCAGCAAGGCCTTGTGAGTGCCTTCACTAACTCATCCCAATTCCCCGGCAGTCCTCAGCAAAAGGGAGGGTGTGATTCTGAATGGATGTCAAGATCGGTGACTTGTATCCACGGAGTTTTGAATAACGTGTCATGTTTTGTGGGTTTTGGTGACGAGATATGCACGGCGGACCCAGGCGTTGGAGAACAGTTGTAGTTTAATGATGAGCAAAAGAAGAGCACAGAGAAGTCCAGGCAGCACAGGTGAGCATAAACTCAAACTCTGGCAGCACCGGTAGTCAACAACACAACATGACGAGACAGTATAGACAAGGATCCGACAAGGACCTGGGAACACAGGTGGGATTAAATACACAAGGGCTAATCAAGGAGCATGAGACACAGCTGGGAGCTATCAAGGACACAACACAGGAACTAAATTAATGTACAGAAACCAAATGCTCAATTTTAACTCACCTGTGATACAAAAGATTAATTTTAAGTGTTCAAAACTGTAGGCTTTGGTAGAGGTGAATGTTTTCGGTTGAAGTTTAATGAAACACATGATGAAAGGAGTGTAAAATGCATAAAGATTACAATTACACATTCAACCCCTAAAGTATCAGAAATTCTGTATGTTTACATAAAATACAAGCAGACATATTGACATTTTGTCTGTATTTTATGCAGTCAGTGTTCATTACAAATAATGACTACAGCTGTGAATATATGTAATCTGTGTTTTTGTTTTCACAGCATCTTGGGATGGTTGCCAAAAGCTGTGTCCACGTCGGGTTAATTAAGTTGAGATGATTAATTATGCCCAATGAAATATGAGAAAATGCCCTGTGATCCTTTCAGGAACTTTGATGATTAATACTAATACTAATTAGACATTTGAAAAATGTTTATATCAGTTTGGATTTGTTTCGCTACATAAACTATAAATTGTACAAGTTGAACTTGAATGTCATAGAAAACCCACCAGTTTCAGGGTCCTCAACACAAAACCACTGTAGTATTCAGCTTCCTGAATACTACAGGCAGCTGGATTCACATGTTATTTTCTTTTATTCTGCTGATGTTTACATTTGGCTTAACGCAGCTTTAGATGAACATTTAAGTTCAGTGTGGAGTTAGTGCCTCATCCTTTTTAAAATTGCTTTCCTGTTGTAGCTCAGCTAGAACAAAAAAAAAAGATTTTATTTGTCACAAAGAAAAGTTAAAATAATGAAAATTTATTCAGATACTTCTTTTTATGTAACTTCCTTGGATCATTTATTATAATGCTTGAGCACTAGGTGATCCTTTTAAATTTAAGTTTTTATGAACAAGATCTCATTTTGTCATAAAAAATCTCAAAATAGAGAAAAAAACTTAATAACAGAATAGGTCCAATGACCATGCTGAGCAGATTTGTATAATTTGCATGAAACTAGTCTCTGAAACAGTTGTGGTGCAGTGTAAGACATATAATAGCTTTTCTCCCTGGTGAGAGTTGTCCCCCAGTGGACTCATTGCATAAAGCCTGTAGTCATAGCTTCAGTTGTTGATTAGTCTCTTGAGAAGTGTTGGCTAAATCTGTTGGCGTGTTCTTTGTTCCTTACTAATGCGTTTTGACATCAGATTGAAGAAAAACAGCATTAGAGCTCAAGGTTATGTTCAATAGTGAAAGAAAAAACATTTTCACATGCAGTGTCACGCACAATGTAAAGTGAACTCAAGGAAATGGGAATGAATAGATGCTTACCGTAAGAAAACCACTAATTAGTGAGGGTAACAGGAACAAATAACAAATGCAACAGAGCATAAAGACTGAACCGTTGGAGCAAAGGAAAAAGTTCATGTGACCTTTTGAGTCCTGATTTTACCAAATCTGATTTTGGCTCCACATTTGTGTTATAGTTTTAATTTGTTCGTTTGAATTAATTGTTTATTGTTTGTCTTTGTTTTTTTCCCCTGGCCTCCTTGTTTTGTGTAGGCTAGCCTTTGTGTACAAATTCCCTTTTGTGTTCATTGTGTGAGATCAGTTCATGTTGGTTATTCTTAGGTTTGTCTTAGGTGATATTTTCTTTTCTATTAATTAATTATATAATTAATTAATGTATGAATTATGTAATTATTCACCAATATAAAAGAGCAATTTTCTTAGTTCTCTTTTGCATCTTGATAGATGATAGAAACCAAACTGCTTATAGATTTATATCAAGGGAGAATACAAACATCAGCAATTTTCTCAGCTTAAATTAAACATGGCTTAATTTAGGCCATGTTTATAGAAATTGGGTAAGAAATAAAGGCACTACGATCATTTTGTGACAGATTTCTGCTCATCCCACATTGGAACAGCCTGGTTTAGTGGACAGACTCACCGTGTAGTAATGGCGCCTGCAGGAACGTCGCTAGCGTTAGCGGCTAACAGGCGATGTCCGAACCAGTAATGTATATCAATGAGGAAATCCTACAACCTGTGAAATCTGACACCACTCCGTTTTTATTTACTTTTTGTGAAGAAGGAAGTTGCGCTGGTCTTCTTAAGAGGTTTTGTGTCTATTTCTTCAGTAGATCTTGGTGCAGCGCCCCCACAGGCGACGGTGGTGGGGGATGGGGAACGACGACAGGTTTTCCAGTTAGTTTTAGTCGTTTGACACAGTGCAGTTTGAATTTAAACTACAGTTCTGAAAACTGTTGTTTTCAAATGTTGCAATTTGAGTCCCCAATCAAACCGAGTCTACCGGTCTATCCGGTCTGAATGCATCATGTCTCACATTGCGCAGAGTGGCAGGAAGAAAGAAGTTCTGACGAAAAAACTAAAATCAATTTCTTGGAAAGATGACTCCATGCAGAAGTATTCACAACCCTTTCAAACTGAAGACATTCTTGTGTTGGTCGAGTGCACACAATGAATGGAGTAACCACAGCATCTAAGACTTTCTAGTTCTGCTAGCTATGCTCCCAGAACTTGCAACAGACTTTTTAATTATGAGGTGCTACTTACAGTGTTAGGTCCTGTAAAGTAGTGTTAGGAGATGGTTGCACAAAAAAGTATTTTGAAGAGATTTTTTATGTTACTTAGCATAAACAACGTAATGTCTTGATATATTCTTATTTTTGTGTGTACGTTTTGCTACCCTTTGGGACCTTAGAGTTCAGCTTCACGACATTTCCTATTATTAATCTAAAATACTTGCAGTATCAAGGCTTTAGGCCTGCTCTGTGTGAAATAGTTCAACCCGGTCTTGGTGTCTGTGAGGGAACAAGATGGCGACTATGTCAACGAGAGCCGATGTCAACGCTTCAGATGACGCATGGGAGATTGTTTAGTCTTCTTCTCTCAGTCTACCTGTTCTGCCTCCTCTCACTGCTGCACCTGGTTCCTGTCTATTGTCAAGTAATTTACCATTTACCTTTTCACTGTCCTTCTCGCTTCTTCAGCTTCGTCCTTGACAAACAACTCTAATTATTACAATATCATTCGATACAGTTGGCTTCATGTTTCTGTATACAAACAAAATAAGTTTGGTTAAGGCTGTAGACATTTGTTGTGTTTCTGCACTACATAAATTCACTTGAACTGAATTGTCTTGTGTATGTAAAAATCTGGTTTCAACTCAGTTTTCCACGCAAACGTTTGCTGTAAAAAGACCAGACTCTTCATTTATTCAAGTTTGCTCATTTACCCGTACCTTTATTCACTTCATTTTTCCATTCACACACGCATCCACAGTTAGAGCACATCTAGCAAAAACACAAAACCCATAAAACGTAGAAAAAAGGTATTTCCCCTGGAATTTCCAAATACACTGATGACACTTTGCTTTTATACAGTAAAAACTGTAAAAAAGTTTATGTTGGACCAGCCAAAATCTGTGGCTCATTTTGGCAAAACTTCCTCAATAAGGCAATGAAAGCAGACTGCCATCTGCTACAAATTTAATATAAAACTACCTCATGCTCTGGCGCTACTAGCATTGCTTGTAATCTGTTGTCCTGCTTAAGTGTCTCTCAGTTTTTACCTAAAACCTCTTAATTGCATAAAGCATCATCAACAAAGTTACATCCCAGCTCCATTTGCTTTCCACACTCTTACAATAAGATTTGAATATTAAAAATATATACAGCACAATTTATTTCTTCAGAAATCCAGTCGTAACTTCATCACACTGGATAAGGACCAGACCCTTGCAGAAAAGAAGTGCAAAGTAAAGAAGTAAAGTAAAGAAGTGATTCTTCTAACCAAACAACGATATTGCATTAAGAGCAACTTCCACTCACCGCTGGGATCTCCACTTTCAATCGAGGCAAATATTACAAAAAGTAACATCTTTCACATATGAGGAAACAAATTTGAGCAAATAATGAGACTATCTAGAGACTATGCAAAGCAAATCCCATTCACTGATCATTGATTGATTGATCAGTTAACAATCCAGCTCTGCTTATAACACCCATGTGCACAATTATGAAAGTGGCTTCAATATTTCTTCACACAAAGACATATCCTGCATTAGACGTGTAAATCTGACATAAAAGCATGTAAGAATAACATTTAAATAAAGTACAAACATTGTTCCCAAAAATAAGAAACTGCTTTCACGTTTAACTTTACATTCTTTTTCATGTTTGCTTACTCGCACTCTTCATGTAAATATTCCATTAAATTATCAGTTTGACTTTTCTCTGAGTACAACATTATGAAGAGGTGATGAGTGCTGCACAGTCCATCAGCCCCAGTACCACTTGTTAAGGTTATTAAATGCCCTGTATTCGTTCTTCCGTCTCAGGTAATCACAGGCCTTGCATGTGTGCTCTGCCCAGAAATGGGCTCTCTTTACTTTGAAGTGCTGTCTCCATTTAAAGTACCCAAGGTACATTTCTTGGTTCTTGTCCAGAAGAAGCAGGTAGTCAGCCAGCTCTTTGGGTGACTTAAAATCATCCACGTGGATAAAAGCGTCTCTTGGAACAAAGTTCTCGTAGTTTTCTCTGGTCGTGCCAAGAACCACCGGCACTGTGCCCATAGAGAGGGGGATGTAGAGTTTTTCAGTGATGTAGTCCTTGTGGGTTGAGTTCTCAAAGGACAAATAAAACTTACAACTAGACATAGTAGGGGTGTAGTCTTTGTCAGAGAGGTAGTTGTTAAAAGCACGTCCATACGCTTGAATTTTCACATGGTTTCTCAACTCATTGTAATATTTTGATCTTGCATGATTGGGACTCCAGTTGCTGACGATCCAGCAGACCAGTTTGTTTTTGCTTGGTGGTACAAAGTCCTCCACAGTATCTGCTGCTACAATAGACCCATAAGGCACATGGATGTCGGAATCTCGACGGTAATTGAGAGTCAGATTGAACAAGTTATTAATCCCGGAAAGCTGGGATGAATGCGACGGTGACTCCATGTTCATCCAGATCCATTTCTGGAACGGGGGACGCTGTGATTTCGGCAAGTTGGACAGGTCCCCAGCAATGTTTCTGTGATGGATGACGACTCCGTCCGATTTGTTGTAGAAGTTTCTGTCTGCTGTAACAAAGCAGCCCTCGATGTTGAAGATGGAGCTGCAGACGTTCGTATCATATTTTGTTCCAAAGGGCCACAGCCAGACAAGAACTATAGTCATGTTTTTTTCACTGGTTGCGGTATAAACATGCTGGATGCTCTTTGCGGAATCTGATGACTCTAGTAGATGGTTTAACCAGGTGGTGGATGGCTTATAGTACATCAAAAAGGCAGTCACAAAACATCCAAGAATAAAAACACAGAAGAGAACCATTCTGAGGAATTTGTGCAAAGATCCAGATGGTTTGCTCTGTCCTAAGAAGGGCACCAAAACAAGAAAAAACATGAAAATTATTAATTGTCAATATTCCTCAATTTATTCCTGATTACTGCAGGTTCTTACAGAAAATAATTTATTTTTAACATAACTAAAAAAACCAGCTGCACATGTACCCCATTTTCACATAAATTCAGAAAAGAAAAGCTTCTTTAAACACTTTGCTTACAGACCTGTTGGCTCCATGGTTAGATCCAAACAAACTCCTATGAATCGGTGTTATTCAAACAAATCTGTCGGCCAGCACTCAGAGACCCTCCGGTGGTTTTAGCGTAATTTGAAAATGTGTCCTTGATGGTCTGTAGAGGTTTCATTGATCTTAAATCTGCAGGTCTTCTTAACGATGCCACCTTCAGGTGAGCATGGAAACAGAGAACAAGAAATAACAGATTAAGCACATTTTATTTAATATGGATACAGAGATACAGCTCTGGTTTGACGTTTACTTACACTCATCATTAGTGTAAATATATCCCTTTTCTGCCCTTTTATGATGCATTTGAGTCAACATACCTCAAGGTCATAATTTGACATACAATCTCAGATACGATGCAATATTTAGATCAGTGCACAGTTTAGAAACCTCAAGGTCTCATCTTTTTTTTTTTTTTTTCCAGTGATGTCATGCCAGTGAGTGTGAAGCAGTCAGAGTCTGCTCCCCTCAATCTGACGATATGGCTCTCACAACATATAATTGTTCATGACGGTGTTAAACACCGTATAATCTGACTTCTATACTCTGCAAAGCTGACATCATGAATATCAACAATATATATATATATATTTTTTCCCCTCTGTGCCTGATTTAAATATTATCGCTTCAGTTCCTCAGTATCAAGTTTGGACAAGATTGCTTTCTAGCCGTTCTCATGTTCTGTGGGATGTTTTGATTTACACAAGTGGTTTCTGCACCATGAAAACAGGCACGTAACGATGTTTTGTGTACAAAGAGCTATGCAACCCTGAGCATGCAGGCCTGCACTTGCACTTTAGCAAATGCCGTCATCCCGACAAAATGAGAGTATTATTATTATTATTATTATTATTTTTTTTTTTACTGATCATTAACTGACAAACACATTAAGGTTTTAAAAGTTCATTGAAATATTTCTGAGTTAATCGCTTGGCTATTGTAATCAGACTAGGTTTTAAAAAAATCCTGTCTTCTTCTCCATTTCTTATATTTATAAACCTACTAAGGCTTTTACTTTGACACTAACACTTAAACTTAGTTTTCAGATCATATTTTTGATGCTGAAAGCTTCTATTTGTCTCTCAACAACAGTTGAAACCAGAAGTTTACATACACCTAACAAAGACACATATGACTTTTTTCCCTCACTGTCTAAAGTAAGATAAGACCAAACGTCTCTTGCTTTAAGTTAGATGGAAATACATAACTTATTTCTATTTACTAAATGCCACAACAATGAGATATCAGAGCTTTTGTTAATTAATGTCTTCAAAATCAGAGATTTTGAAGACATTCTGATTTTGTCTTCAAAATCAGAGATTTTGAAGACATTTCCTTTGTATTTGTTAGCAATGTCTTTGAGTTGTAAGACTTGGAGCAAATGTTTTGGATTTCCTTCCTGTAGCTTCTCACAATTGTTTGCTGGATTTGGAGCATATTCCTCCTAACAGAACTGGCATAACAGAGCCAGGTTGGTAGGTCTCCTCGCTGTCATACACATTTTCTAAAACATTGACTTTCTTTCTTTCAAGCCCTTTGGCTGTATGTTTAGGGTAATTGGTGATTTGTCCCATTTGCATAGCTCTCTTATTTTTTATTCCTAGTTACTTGGTAGTTGCATATTGTCTTAATCTAATTTAGACTTCATGGCTCATTGATTAAAATGTTACAACTATTC
>NW_006799947.1:4798757-4805106 GCF_000485575.1 Poecilia formosa | reverse complement strand
AATTGTCTTGTATTGTCAATGTAGGCCCATCCAATCAGATGGGCCTACCTGATTGGAAATGCCTTTATAGTTTTATATATGCTTGGTGGACTGCGGTTGAAACTTGAACTGGATTTGTTTTTGATCATGTAACACTGATAAAACGGCGTTCTGTCAGAAAGCTCATTATCATCCCTAGTTGAGGTCTATTGAATACAGCACAAAGTTGCTTGCCCAATAACTCAAATCTTACACATTCACCCACTACTAGGATGCAGTAGAGTGCAGTAAAGGTGTGTAAAGAACAACATCTATTGGGAATCTATTGGTGTTTGAAGATTTTTATTAAATTTCTTTTAAGATATTACACAGAAGGACCAATGATCACACGTTTCATCAATTTAGGCAGAAAAATGTCTACAGTTGCTCAAATGTTTAAGTACTGCTAGAAGACAGGCTGGGGATGCATTTATGTTTATCACCACTAATGAACAGAGAAACTGAAAGTGTAATATAATAAAAAAAAAAACAGATTACCAAAAAATGATATGACAATGCGCCACTGATACAGTCACCGTTCAGGTACCTACTTGTTACAAACGTAAAAACACAAAGTATCATAAAGTATCTGGGGTGTCAGCTGGTTTATTTTGGTTCCTTGTAATGTGGGATTGCATGCATGTCTTCCACTGTGTTGTAAGAACATGTCCTGGCATTTCCCCCCCGCAAAAAACTGAATAGACAATAATTGTTCATATTAACTTTTTAACTTTTCATTAGATCATTATTTTAAGTGCAATAACATAAAAACAAACTGTATTAAGGAACAATAAGATGAAAGTTATGTTTACTTGTACATGCTTAACTTGGTCAGTTTCCATTCTGCAGCCAGGATATGACAAAACATTCTCTGGCAATTTGCGCTTCACGATTTATGTGTTTTGACACAGTTAAATTATTAATATGCTGTAAAAATATTTTTTAAGCTGAAAAGTACTTTTATTATCAAACTCACTGACCTATTCCCTCAACTAAAGAAGACAAATGAAAACTACCAAAAGCAAAACAATAAAAAGAACAATGAATAAAGCCCATAACCAACAAAATGATGCAATGCTGTCACATGAACTGCGAGTGTAAAAATTATAGCTATTTTTTTAAGGAATTTAGAGTGAGGCCAAAATTTGCTTTCAACTAATTAAAATTAATTTGCACAAAAATATTTTATGAAATACTGACACAAAATATATAAAACATGTAACCCTAACCCCATAAGGAAAGAGGGAGAAAGTAAAGATAGTGAAAACAAATTGAGGACATCAAGTAGAATTAATTTGAAGACAGAAATTAAGATGGGAAGGACGAAACTTTTAAACAATGGATCAGGCACATATAAGTAAGCACATATTTCGTCACAAAATAGAAGGACAAGTATCTGTTGGATCCTCAGTTCTAATGTAAACTTAAAACAATATACTAAACGACTGCTACAGATATGCACAACAGCTTTAAACTATTTTGCTTGACATCATTACAGTGACAAGTGAGATGTTTTCTTTGCCATGCTTCAAATGAGTATTACTTCAAAAATGTTCAGTTTGTACAAAAAATAATCACGTTTTGATTACTGAGTGTTGATTTGTGAAGAGGTGGTGAGCTCAGGCTAGCCCATCTCAATACCATCAGCCCCAGTACCACTTGTTGAGGTTTTTGAAAGCCCTGTATTCTTTGTGTCGCTTCAAATAATCACAAGCATGGCACGTGCGCTCTGCCCAGGAATTGATTCTGTATACTTTGAAGTGCCGTCTCCATTTAAAGTACCCAAGGTACATTTCTTGGTTCTTGTCCAGAAGAAGCAGGTAGTCAGCCAGCTCTTTGGGTGACTTAAAATCATCCACGTGGATAAAAGCGTCTCTTGGAACAAAGTTCTCGTAGTTTTCTCTGGTTGTGCCAAGAACCACTGGCACTGTGCCCATAGAGAGGGGGACGTAGAGTTTTTCAGTGATGTAGTCTTTGTGTGCTGAGTTCTCAAAGGACAAATAAAACTTACAACTAGACATAGTATTGAGATAATCATTTTGAGAGAGAGATTTCTGAAAGGCACGTCCATATGTTTGAATTTTAATATGCTTCTTCAACTCGTTGTAATATTTTGACCTCGCATGATTGGGACTCCAGTTGCTGACGATCCAGCAGACCAGTTTGTTTTTGCTTGGTGGTACAAAGTCCTCCACAGTATCTGCTGCTACAATAGACCCATAAGGCACATGGATGTCAGAATCTCGACGGTAATTGAGAGTCAGATTGAATAAGTTATTAATCCTGGATAGTCGGCCTGAATTTGACGGCGACTCCAAGTTCATCCAGACCCATTTCTGAAACGGAGGCCTCTGTGATTTCGGCAAGTTGGACAGGTCCCCAGCAATGTCTCTGTGATGGATGACGACCCCGTCCGATTTGTTGTAGAACTTTCTGTCTGCTGTAATGAAGCAGCCCTCGATGTTGAAGGCAGAGCCACAGACGTTTGTTTCATAGGCTTTTCTAAAGGGCCACAACCAGACAAGAACTATGGTCATGTTTTTGTCAATGATCAGGTCTTTACTTTTTGCGCTGAACACATCCTGGATGTACTTTGCCAAATGGGATGACTTTAAAGGATCATTTAACCAGTTGGTGGATGACTTATGATATATCAGAAAGGCAGTCACAAAACATCCGAGGATAAAAATACTGAGTAGAAGCAGTCTGAGGATTTTATGAAAAGTTCCAGATGGCTTGCTCTGTCCTGAGAAGAGCACAGAAACAAGAAAAGCCATGATGAATGATTACATTTCAACATGAGTCACTAACTGTAACTACAATGACTTATTGTTGTTTTTATCTTATGTCTCTTAGGCCAACTGTAAAACAGGTTCTCTGAATGTGCATCCTGCCAAGGACAACAACTCTAATATTCCAGATTCATTTTGAACAGTGACGCTTCCTTGTTGACTTTACAGACCTGTTGGTAGCATGCCGAGATCCACGCAAAGCCCCTTATGAATCAACGTAAAACGAAACAAATATGCTGATCCACACTTAGAGATGCTGCTTTGCTCCTAAAGACAATTAGATGTTTTTTTCTTGATGAACCAGTGAGGTTTGGTCAATCTTGAATTAGCAGGTCTTCCTCAGATTGGCTCCAACACTTGAGCATGCAACATAAACAAATGAGACGGACAAACTTTAAACACCACACATGTCTAAAGATTTTATATAAAAAGTGAAGAGACATTTACATGCTGCTTATTATAAACATTGATGTTATGTGTGATGTGTGTTTTTTTCTGAGCTCTTAAAACTGTAGTGTAACTTTTACAAAAAGTATTTATTATACAATTGTTAAACCTCACTGTCATAGTAGAGACAAATGGAGACAAATAATCAGTAATTGTAGGTCAGATTACAATTTACATATCTGACCATTTGGTGCAGACACACAGACATTTTCAACTTCAAGCACAGAACACAGCATGGAGGTAGCTCAATCAATCAATCAATCAATCAATCAATCAATCAATCAATCAATCAATCAATCAATCAATCAATCAATCAATCAATCAATCAATCAAAGAAAATTCCAATCAGATCCTCATCTCTGCCCTGGACTCATGCGTCTCGCTATCTGGGAGTTGACAGCATGTTGAAAAGATGCTTAGAGAACCACTGGTGCAGAAAGAGCACATGATGCAAGACTTCTCCCTGCTGAAGCGAGGGGCTTGAGGCATCCGGAAACTCTTTCTTCAAAGGGCCTTGCCAACTTTCGAGCACTTCATCTGGAGAAACGTTACTTGATTTTAAAACTTTGGCTGAAGTGGAGCTCGTCATTTCCTTCTTCTGTGTGGCAGGCAGCAGAGCACATGGACTCAGCCTCCAGAACAACAGGGAATGTTTTCCCATTAAAACATTCCCGTGTTTTAATGGGAATGTGGAGTTATCTGTTTGAGGCAAAAGTCCCAAACCTCATGACGACTGACTTTACAGCAATCCCTCTCGAGATTTGAATGCACCTTTTAGGGCCATGCAGGCCAGGAGGAAGTTGTGGGAAAAGCACAATGGTTATTCATTTAAGAGCAGCTGTTTCATGTTTTGTCAGAAACAGTCGCCCTCTTGATCACGCTCTTGCGCCCTCCCCTTTCTGCTTTTTTTTTTATTATTTTTTATTTTTTTATAAATGTTACATACAGCAGCTTTAAACCCAAGCCCAGATGTTTTAATGATCAAGTTAAACCCTAGACATTACAGTATATAAATAATCTATACTGTTTTGTAGATATTTTTCCTCTGGCATTGATACAAAAGATGTTGTTTAATCAAGTGAAAAAGGATCCACAACAACTGTTCAACAGGTTTAACTGGACTGACTTTACCGTGTATGTAGCTCATTAAAACCCTGTTCCACTTTATGTTTTTGTTAAACTTCGTAAATATGACTTTTGTAATTTACCAATCTATGATAGACACTAAATCCAAAGTGCATTTTTTTCACTTTTATTAAGGTAAGGTAATTTTATTTATATAGCACACTTTCAGCAACAAGGCAATTCAAAGTATGAGTATTAAGTAAACCCATATACCTGTTAATGTTTCAGCATTAACGATTTGACATTGTCAAGATAGTCAATCATTTTCCACAGAAACAAGTTATCCACAACCGACACACATAAATATTGATATCTTTTGCAGCTATGTATGACGGAGACGCCAACAGCATCAAGCTCAGAAAAAACATAACTATCTACTGCAGTTCTGCTGTGTTTTAGGAAATAAGAAAAGAAGACAAAAATCTTTTGTAGGATTCTGAAGCTGCGCCACTTTTTGTCTTACCTTTGATGGCAGTCAAGGAAGATCAAAGTAGCTCCTCAGAGAGTTGTCTGGACTTATGATAATGCACCAAACTTTTGAGGAACAGAAAGGACAATGCCATTTCTGTTTGATTTTTGCTAAACATCCTCCTCACCGTCCACGCCCAAGACTAGAAGGGTGGAGCTACCTGATGTGAATTTTTCTTCACATTTACATTGTGTTAACACCTTGAAACAGACAAGAGAAAATTAAACAGAGCCTTAAATAATGCCACCTCTAAAGTCCTATAATTTCGGGGGGATTTTTTTTTCTATACAGAAGAATATTTATTCACTTTATTTAAACAAAACACAGTAGAAGTGTTTGCAAAGAAATTTGGCATCATACTGTTCATNTTTTTTTTCTATACAGAAGAATATTTATTCACTTTATTTAAACAAAACACAGTAGAAGTGTTTGCAAAGAAATTTGGCATCATACTGTTCATATAATATAATAGCATTAATACACCTGTTCTACTTTAATGCACAACAAAAAAGTAGTTGTTTTCTGTTTGTCTAGACGCTTCACCCAATGAAAAATATATTTGCAGCCTTTTCGCTGTTAAAGTAAACTTCAGCGTGTTTCCAGTGCGTTCTCATAAGACACCAGGTGTCCATGTTTCTTTACAAATACTGGTCTTACTGCTCATTAAACATATCCGTTGAGTTGCACAAACCTGTAGCCAGTATGAAAGTAAACAGATTTGACTCCAGAACCTGTTTCTGTGACCCAGGAAGGAATTCAGATCTGGTGAAGAAGTAAGGTAATTCCTGCGGTTTATGGGATAACATACACGTTTAAAGAGAGTTATTAGACCTGTCTTCTTTTCTGTTTATCTTTCTGAAGACATACTGACATTTAGCATTTGAATATCATTTGGAGCATTTTTGAGGTTTGGTTTTTACTTTGCCTTCTTCCAAGAACCCAAATAACTGGTTTTGATTCTTATCCTTTATAGTGAGGTTAATAAGTTTATGTTGTGTCATCGGGAGTTATAGTAGGAGATTTATTTACCCATATGCAGACCTTTATTGCTTTAAGTGTTACAGGAAAGGGCGTTCTTTTTTATATTTTATGTTTTTATAGTTCAGGATCAGAAACAATCAATTCATTGGCATTTATGATTGCAAGATAAGTGCTGTTTCTATTCAGCCAGACAGGCTTCTATTCAATAACTAAGTCAAGAGCTGACAGGAAGAGACTGTCAGCTCTTCCTCCACTGTACTGCTGTAAACTGGCTCATGTTGAAACTTAATTCATTTAGGAATAATTTCTTACCTTTTTCCTTTATATGGGTAAATCTGTCCATCAGTCCTGATGTTCTTGATGGGATCCACGACAGAACTTGCCCGATAGCAACTAATTTCTGAAAAGCTTTCCATTTTTCTGATAAGTGTTGTCCATGCTACTTTGTAAGTTAAGCTCCTCCTGTTTGTTGCAGCTATGGCAAAATTACACTTTGCACTTTGAGTTATAGTAGGAG
>NW_006799947.1:4739316-4797680 GCF_000485575.1 Poecilia formosa | reverse complement strand
TTCAATTTCACAGTTTTTATGTTCATTTGAGGTGATTTTTGGCTTTCCAAAAAACAAAAGAGCAATGGAAACACATTTCACATAAGTTCTTATGTAGTGAACATCTACCTCACATAACTGATCAGTGGTTTTAGTGTCAGCGTGTAATAGATTTGCATCTCTGTGACTCGGTTATGCTGACACGACAGAACAATTATAACTTGCCCGATAGCAACTAATTTCTGAAAAGCTTTCCATTTTTCTGATAAGTGTTGTCCATGCTACTTTGTAAGTTAAGCTCCTCCTGTTTGTTGCAGCTATGGCAAAATTACACTTTGCATAAGCCTGGTTGACAAGATTACTAATTTGCATTTCTTTTGCATCATTTTAATATTTAGCTCAAAATGCACATGGCAATTGAATGGAAACATAGCTAGTGTGCGCAAGCCTACAAACCTCATTTTAACATGGTGTGGGTCAGTGTGGTTTGGTATATCTTACTGTTGTGATCTGTGTTTTCTGTGCATTTATTTTGAGGTTTTTCTGTGTTTATTAGCCTGTTCCCCTGCGAGTCTCGGTCTTATGTTTGTTCCCAGCTGTGTCTTGTTTCTTTGATGACCCTCCGAGTGTATTTAGTCCCCCCTGTTGTCTTTGTCTCTTGTGGGATCCTCGTCGTGTCTAACCAGCTGATCCTGACTGGTTTAAAATAATTAATGTCATTTTGTGTGTCTTATTTTACAGTGTGTGTAAATATTTGGTTCTAATATAACATTGGGTCACACCATTCAGGTTTATTCATTTACCCTTATCTTTATTCTCTCCATTATACTAGTAGACATCTACAGTTAGAACACATTTGGCAAAATACAATGATTTGGCAAAAAACTTGTTCTGACTCACTGAATGTCTCAGTAAACTGGCAGATTTTTTTTTTCAGTAGAAACCACACATAAGAGATTTAATCCCATTCATTGTACAAGATGTTTTTTTTATCTCCGTGTCTGTAAATTAACCAGACAAATCCTGATCTACCTTCCGATCCCGAACAGACAATCTACAGCTCGTTGTATCTGAAAAGAAGAAGGGATGAATGGTACGAACGACATTCACAACGGAAACCCCATTTGTGCAAAATTACCGACCACACTGGACAACAAAGCTTCATGTTCATAAAGGAGAAAGAACTATACATTATAAAACCGTAAACAAAAGCTTCTGTCGGACAGACCTTGCTTATAAACTCAAAAAGCTCCACTTAAGACAACCCATAAGCACAGTGAGTTACACAACTTCACATAAATAAAAGTGCTATAGCTGTGCTGCATTTTTTTGGCACACCTTTCTGTCTGAGGTGATACCAGCAGGATTTGCACCTGATCCATAAACATGTGAATGAAAAAGAAAAAAACACACACACACACACACACACACACACGCTCCCATTCCCTGGCACTACAAGCATCGTCTCTGATCTGTGTTTTTCTTCAAGTGTTTCCGACTGTTTACCTCAGTGTATTGCCTCTTAATTCCTCAAAACGTCGCCCGCAAGGATAGAGTAGAATTTCATTCAGCTTCATACCACTGTTATAAAGACATCTGAACTGTAAAAATATTTACAACAATTTATGCTGTTCTTTCGCTAATGCAGTTGGATTGATAATCTCATGTCACAGCCCCGTTTTATCAAGTTGAACCCTTCAGTTTATGTCACGTATGCACTTGTTTCAATATTGATCTTAGTAGCCAGAGTGTAGTTTAAAACTGAGCTCCTGATACTTTACACGCTGGTCCCAGTGCTAATGAAGAAATAGTTCAATTCACACCAAAGTATATATTTCAGGCTTTGACCCAAAAGAAAGCTGCCAGTTCAACTTGCATAAAATGTTCACATGGTTTTTGCTCAGAATTAAAACTTAAATGAAAAAAAAAAAACAACAAAAAAAACACAATGTGAAAACATTAATGACGGGTGGTGAAGGAATCCAATTTACAGCTTTTCAAAGGAGATCTAAAAGTAAGACAATTCTATTCCTGTGACAGTGTGATCTTAATTGTTTTGTAGTGCTACATGCAACAGAGGGAAAAAGAGCACCGCAAAACCCACTTTCAACCACTGACTCTCCGATGGGTCACAGAAAAAAATAAAAAAAAATGGACGATCTATTAAATATTTTTAATTCAGAACAAAATGGTTGTGGAAAAACTTCCGTTCAGTTTTGCTTTTGTTCAAAAATTGGTATTTAACTTTATCTCTAAATAAATGTTTGAGGCTTTATTTTGAGATTGCAGAGAAGCATGGCATATCGACTCAGTCATGTTTTAATTTTATGCTGTTTCATCTTTTGCACCTGCAGGTGCATCATAATCCACAATAGGCAACATTATAACAGATGACCCATCAGGGCCCTCGAAGTACTCTCAAAGAACCTAATAAATTATTGAAATAAAAATAAATGGACACTTTGTGAAGAACTTCTGATCATCAGAAATAAAATCCTGCATTCATAAGTGGATTATTTTGCAATTTAAATATTGTTAAAAGTAAGAGCAACTTAGGGTAAGGGTTAAAATTGCCAGGTTTGTTTCAGAAGTCGTTTGGCTCTGTTGCTACGTAGATAAAAGGACCTCAACAGTTCTGTGATTGGTCGAACCATCAAGAAAATCCAGAGGACTGTTCCAATGCTAGTCACCTGTGAGCAGTTACAAATAGTAAAATCAACCAATCATGTAATTATTTCAAGTTGGTGGGGTTTGTAAAAAACAAATACATTTAAAAAGTGACACTTTCTGCTCAGTGTATACGGACCTTTAATTGGCACTGAGACTTTATGCTCTTCAGTGTCGAGTCGTTGGAGGCTCCTTTGGAACGGATTGACTGTCAGCTGCTGTAAACTGAGATGTTAGCTACAATGAGCTGAATGTTGCAGCCGATCATTTTAGAGTGTCCTTCTTAACACCAATTTTTAATTCAAAAGTTAGTTCATATTGCAAAAAAAGTCCTATACCTGAACTGAATTTGATTTAGAGAATTTCGGCTTTTCATAACTTGACATGCTGCTGGACTATGAATTAGTCTTGACTTTTGGCGTTACACATCATTTGGTTTTGAGGAGGTCAAGGTGGGTTAAAGACTGTCTTTTGTTTTTAAAAAGTTTAGTCACGCCATCTCAAAGGCTTTGCATTTCCCGGAGTTATACTGCCTTTGGCCTAGTTGTTACCGAAATCAGCCTGATTCATATCGGCTGAGACAAAACTGGCTGACAGGCTAACAAAGACGTTCATAATCACAGGGATAACCTGATGGGACATCATTTTCTTTAAAAGTAGACAAAACAAATACAAACGTTGGTTCATGTTGTCGTGACATCATCGGTTCTGTGATTAATTTGGCGATGCCATTAAGAAGGCTTTTGCACAGCTGTCTCAGAGTTTGTCACATTTAGTTTGGAAAGTAGTCGGCATTCTTGGAGGTCCTGATAAATGTTGACACTAATTTATTGGTGTTTTTTCAGAGGAGTCAGATTTGTGTGTTTGGTTGTTGCTACCAGTTTAATTGGGATGAAATGATTCCTGAGTGTGGTGGTTTGCTTAATGTTCAAAGGATTTACCGCAAAATGTTGTTCATTTTCTTCAGTAACCTCTTAGAAATGTGTCTTTTCTTTGCCTTTGAGTATTTGGATTTAAACATAAGAAGAAGAGGAAACCAAGGAAGAAAGGAAGAAGAAATGGAAGGAAGGAAGAGGGGTAGAGGGACTCAAAAAATGAAGGAAGTACAAAAGATATGGAAGAATGAAAGGCAAAAGGAAAGAAAAAGAAGACTTACAATACAAGAAATAAAAAAAAAAGATTTAAGTAAACATGGGAGTGTTGAAGGATAGATTGAAACAAGAAGTTAAACAGAAAAAAAGAAGGTAAAAAGAGAGGAAGGTAAGATAGTCTCCATACTCCTTACTTATTTTCATCGTTCGTGTCAAGACTTGGATAATGCTGAAAACTCTGGTTGTTCACGCTAACCTTCTTTTTTTTTTTCTGGGTACTAACTACAGAAACTAAGCTCTTAATGACACGCCTTCTGCGAGTAATTACTACTACGATCATTGATCATTCTTCACAAAATGTAAAGAGAAGCATCTGTTAGGTTTGCAGTGCAAATGTAAACGTCAAAGAATGTTTAAAGACGGCTACAGATTTCCAAAATGATGCACGACAGTGTTAAACTACCTTCACATTTGACTTCAGTGCTCTGCATAGGTGACATCTTCACAATCACAAATGAGATGGTGTTTCAAAAAGGCCTGAATTAAATATTACATCTAAATTTTCAACTTAATGTTTGTCTCATCAAGTAATTTTTTTTTTTTGTTGTTTTTTTTCTGTGTGCTGAGTCCCACTTTGTAGAGAGGTGATGAGTGCTGCATAGTCCATCTAAGCACCATCAGCCCCAGTACCACTTGTTAAGGTTATTGAATGCCCTGTATTCTTTGTGTTGTCTCAGGTAAGCACAAGCCTGGCATGTGTGCTCTGCCCAGAAATGGGCTCTGTTTACTTTAAAGTGCCGTCTCCATTTAAAGTACCCAAGGTACAGTTCTTCGTTCTTGTCCAGAAGAAGCAGGTAGTCAGCCAGCTCTTTGGGTGAGCTGAAATCATCCACGTGGATAAAAGCGTCTCCTTGAACAAAGTTCTCGTAGTTTTCTCTGGTCGTGCCAAGAACCACCGGCACTGTGCCCACAGAGAGGGGGATGTAGAGTTTTTCTGTGATGTAGTCCTTGTGGATTGAGTTCTCAAAGGACAAATAAAACTTACAACTAGCCACAGTAGGGATGTAATCTTTGTCAGCGATGTACTCCCCAAATGCATGTCCATACGCATGAACTTCAATGTGTTTGTACAACTCGTTGTAATATTTCACTCGTACATGTTCAGGATTCCAGTTGCTGACGATCCAGCAGACCAGTTTGTTTTTGCTCGGTGGTACAAAGTCCTCCACAGTATCTGCTGCTACAATAGACCCATAAGGCACTTGGATATCAGAATCCTGACGGTAATTGAGAGTCAGATTGAACAAGTTATTAATCCCGGGAAGCTGGGCTGAATGCGACGGCGACTCTAAGTTCATCCAGATCCATTTCTGGAACGGGGGACGCTGGGATGTCGGCAAGTTGGACAGGTCCCCAGCAATGTCTCTGTGGTGGATGACGACCCCGTCCGATTTGTTGTAGAAGTTTTTGTCCGCTGTGATGAAGCAGCCCTCGATGTTGAAGGCAGAGCTGCAGATGTTCATTTCATAGGTTTGTCCAAAGGGCCACAGCCAAACGAGAACCGTAGTCATGTTTTTGTCACTCTTTGCAAAGACATGCTTGACATGATTTGAGGAATCAGATGACTCTAATGGACCATTTAACCAGCTGGTGGATGGCTTAAAATACATCAAGAAGGCAGTCACAAAACATCCAAGGATAAAAATACTGAACAGAAGTGGTCGAAGGATTTTGTGAAAAGTTCCAGATGGCTTGCTCTGTCCTGAGAAGAGCACAGAAATAAAAGAGAGAAAAAGAAAACACAATCAAAAGGTTTCAATGTCAAGATTTGCATTCATTCATTTCACTCTCTATTGAACGAAAGCTGTCTTGGAAATGTATCCTGCATAGCACAACACATTAGATACTATGGAGTAACACTGAACAGTGATGCTTCTTCAATCACTTTGCTTCACAGACCTGTTGGCAGCATGCTGAGATCCACACAATGGCCTTTATGAATCTGTGCTCTTTCAATAAATCTGATGGTCCGCAGTGAGAAACGCCTCTCTGATCTTTAGAAGAATAAAGCAGGTCCTTGATGACCTAAAGAGGTTTGACTGGTCGTGACTCAGCAGGTCTTCCTAGGGATACTTTCTTCACAAGGACATTGAAAAAAGATAAAGAGAAGGTACAGATAAAAAAAGTAGAGGGACAAAAACTATAGATTTTGTGTAGCCAACATGCAAAGACACAGTTACAGTCAAAGGTTCACATACGGCATGGAAGTAATACAAATTCTCACATTTAATTAATGTGTTTGAGTTATTGTGATTTTATAACGTAAAACATTAGAGACTAAAAAGAAGGAGAAAAAAACAGGATTAAGTAGTCAAGTTCAAATTTCAGAACAAAATATTACATACAAGTCCAAATGCACTAATATTTAGAATATTTAGATAATATTTGCAGACAAAGCTTGGACTACAAGGCAAAAAAAAAAATGACAAGAATGTTTGGAGGAAATAATGAGGTTGTGAACTTTGAATCATGCCGAGGGGCTGCTTCGCTGCTGTCCTGATATACTGCTGTCTGTATTAGTGTTGCATTATACACAGGGATATAAATAAAATTGGGTTGGGCACAATTATGATTATGATCTGATCAAACAAAGGATGTGAAAATATTAACCTGGCCATCTATATTTGTGATTGCATCTTTGGATGTGTACTTTCATTTAGTGAAGTTATTGGCACTCACCTTGGCCTGCCACTGTGTTTAGTGTAAATACTCAAAAACCTTTGTGTGCATAGCCCTGTCATTCAACCGTGCATGACAGCAGTTTGAAGGTCAATAAGACAACTTTTCCATTAAAGCTACGGTAAGTAAACCCCCCCCACTGTCATAAGGTGTGGTTGGTGGTGGTGAGAATGAACGCTGACAACTCAGGTAAAAATGATAATGAATTTAATGGTGAATGTAGCTCAAAACAGTCCAGTCAAGCAGCACAGCAGGAACAATAGCACACATCTAATAACCAGTAGCAACTGACAACTAGGTGACTGAATTTGGGAGCTAAGGCTAACCAGGACTTTAATCAGTGCGACTGGAGAGCTAGGCGGAAGACATACAACAAAACATGAGGATTTGACAAGGAACACAGACAACAGGTGGGACTAAATACACTGGGAGGGTAATCACAAGAACAAGACACAGCTGGGATCAATAAACGGGGAAGAAGCAGAAACAGAGACTCACAGGACAGAAACTGAACACAGAAAAACCTTAAAATAAATACACAGAAACACGGATCATGACACCCACTTCCTCCCCTTCCCCACAGCAAGGAGAGTAATGTGTCATGAATATGTAGGCTAGTAAACATGACCACCAATAATGGTGGATAAACAGTTTCCCTGTAACTTTATGCTGTTTCCCTGCCATTAACAGTAGGAGCAACCCATCAGTACTGGAAATGATGTGCAAGAGAGGTGTGTGCAGTGCATACATGAGCATGATTGACACTGCTAAAACACTCTTCCTGGCTCTTTTGTTTTTTTTTTTTGTTATGGCAGTACCACAGGTAGAAGGCAGAGGAGCTTGGATATTATACTGCCAGACATTGTGACAGTACAAAATGCATTATATTTGTTGCATAGGCATACAAAGCTGAAGCTTCTCATGTAGGAGTTTGATAAACATACAGATAAGCATGCAAAAAATGACAAACTATGTTGTAGAGCTAAGCTAAACCTTTAAAATATATGGATTGCTTGTTGGAACCAAAACGTTTTACAAGCTGAAGTGATTATTTTAATCCAAGTGTTGTTGTTCAGCTCCTGTTAGATTTGGAACAGAAATCACTTTAAGCCGTCATGGGCTCAGGTCTCGCAAACTGGAACATTGTTGTGCCGACTGACTGCTATAAATGGTAAATGGTTTTGGAGATCCTTGTAGGATTCGAAATTTATATTGTTTATGATGACACAAAGATGAAGACACTATCCATCTGCTATGACTACGTATTAGTACACGGTAATGAATTTGACCAGTTCAGCCTCTTATGTTTTGAAATGTGTTGCCATGACTAATGCAGAACCATTTCATTTCATCAGAGTAAATACTCACTGAATAAAAACGGCAGCTTTGCTTCAGATCCATCATTCATAAAATTTGTCTCTGGATTTGCTGAGGTTTTAATCTCATGGATTGCTACTGTGTGGGACAGTAACCTGCTTTTAGATGTGATACAAAAGACTAAAACAACCTCACATGTTTATTGTGTAACATCCAATAACAGTAACGCAGAAAATCAAGTGATTGTTGTTTTGCATGTCATATTTGCTTAGTTGGTTTTGTTTTAGTTTCCTTCAGCATGTTCTCATTGCATATGGTTCAGTTGGTGATGCTCACTATCGTTTTGGCCCCAAAACAATCATTTTGGAAACCTTGTCGAAAACTTCAACTTTAGCTTTATGAAACCAAATAAATCACTTGGTCTGATGTTTTCTTCTCCTTTCATGCAGCCTTAACCTTGACAAAGGAAGTACAAGACATTTTTGTCACATAAAGAACCTCAACCAGCATTTGTTGTAAATTTCTGCAGTGTCTTCAATCAGCTTTGTGGCTGTAAATTTAAAAATGCTGAACACTAGAAAATTAGCTTGATCCAAATAATCATCCCAAATACAACATGATCATTGGTTTACAGTGTAGACTTCTTGTTTAGATTGGGAATATGCAATTCAGTCAGTTAACGCTGAAACATATGCCTGGGTATTCCACATTAGAGTTTAAGGTCGTGAAAACACTGGTTCTCTAATCAACGTTACAAGAAAATGAAGAAAATAAAAAAGGATGGTGTGAGAGAACAGCTTTTGTCTTGTGTTGTTGTTCTTCTCCTGCTTGATTTAGATCATTATTTCTGACTGTCAGAAGAAAATCTTCACGAGAAATATCTCAGCAGAGTAAACAGCAGAGGTACTCTGTTTGCAACTCTTACTAGCTTTAGACTTGAAACTAAAATAAATTTTGCTTCTCAAATAAAACTCTTCCTTCTGAGAAGATATCTTTGACATTTATTAAGAACACCTAAAACACAGAGAGACTTTTAAAATACCTCTGCCAGCCAAAAAGGATTTAAACAAATTGTTGAACAAAGTAAACAAGGGTAAAACTACCGCCATTTTTCTGCTTTCTCAATCCATTTCATCATGATTGGGAATCTCATTCCAACCCCATCACTTTTAAGTAGATTTCTTGTGTAAAATGAAGTAAACCACATTACTCGCATTTGCACAACCATTAACTATGCAAATGCCGGAGAAGACAAGATCAGCCAAACCTCTGGCAAAGCTCAGAAAATGGAAATCATCTATTGCGTGATCTGGCTGTGTTTTGCAGAAGAGTACAGGTCTGCAGAAGAAGACTGTGTTGCTGCCTCACCTTCTCTCTCACGTTCGTCGTCAGAAGGGGGAGATGAAACCACGCTGCCTCTCAGAGCGTCGGGTGAGTTGATAATAATTCTCCGGCTCCTGGAAAGTTTTGTCTGTTTGAGACTGCGTCGAGGACGATGCTCGGTCTGTCTGGATCTATCCAGGAACATCGTCATCATCGTCCACACCCGATACTACAGGGAAAGAGAGGCAGCGCTACCTGATGGGAACCACCCTTCAGCGGATGCTTGTCCAACACCTTGAAACAGAGGATACATGTCAGATATAAAGACATGTCGTTTCTCGAGGGATGATTTTTCTTTTCATTTTTTAGACACAAAACATTGTCATCGAGGAAGTTCTTGACCTTTGCATACTTGTTCCATTTTTTTATTCACTTTCCTGATCTCACACAAACAAAACTCTACATATAATAAAGACTTTCCTTTATCAAATATATTATTTCAGTACAAAACAATGACATGTTTTACCACATAACCAAATTTTTATAGGGCTTTCTATGTACACTGGTATTCAGTTCTAGGAAGTTCATTTTTAGAATATATGCACAGATTTGTTTTGTTTTTTTCTAGAACTTGAACATCTGGATTTGTTTCTGATTATTTGTCACTGATGTAACATGTTCATGAAGGCTAACAAGTTTCTCTTTCTTATCATTATGGGTCTTTGAAATTAGCTCTCTGTCAGCGTGCAGTGGGAACATTTTACCAGGAAAGGAAAACTTATCCAGAGAGGGATTAATACATCTTATATCAATACATTTTATCATTTCAAAGTTAAAGACCTTTACCTCTATTCTGGTGAAAGAGAAATTAATTTACAGGCAATAATTATTAGTCATAAAAGGTAAAAAAAATCGTATACAAGGGTCAGTTTTGTTGCATCATGTTTCACAAACAGAAGGACTACATTTTTTTCTACAATTCTTTTAATCTGCAAAAACTTGATTTACTGCGGCAGAAATAACTTTTAAATACAATAAAGTAAATCAAATTGTGAAAAGTAGAAGCTCAGCTTCAAGCCATGAGCCAAAGTCTGTCAAAAAAGATGTGTTTATGGATTCTGGCCTAATGCTAACAGTCAGACAAATGTAATTGCAGGGCTTAAACTCAGCCTGTCACTGCAACAAAACAGCAAGAGAGAAAAGAATAAGCATAAATTTTCAAGGCAGTGACATTATTTTACAATGTATTCGCAGGTCATACATTCTGTATTCTCTGCACACGTAGAACGCTGATGCCAGAATTATTAATAACACTACAGTCCAGATGCATTATCTCAGTGTGTAGTTGCAAGATTTGCATTTCAGGTTACATCCCTGGGAGCATCCAGTTCTGCTCCTGCACTATCAATACACATGCACAATCAGCTCTTGAGAAAAACGAACAAAGCAGTTTTATAGGAGCAGCACTGATAACTTTTCCAGTTCGTCTGCACTCGGGGACACTGCTGTGACGAAGATAAAAATGTGAAAGAAGATTTCCTCACACCGAAATGCCAGAAATCGCAAATGCTGTGGTCCTTTGCAAACACAAGCATGTATCAAAAATGAGTAGTTCTTACATACTTTGTGCATCCTCACTGCTGCAAGCCACTGTAGCACATTTCAGCAACAAGGCAATTCAAAGTGCTTCACATCATAAGAACATCATACAGTCACCAATTGTGAAACCAGGAACAAACTTTACATTTTGACAATCATCAGAATAATCAGCACCCATCAAATGTGTTGGTTGATGTTCCAGTGATTATGGGTCCGTTCCCTTTGTAGAACAGAGCTCCACAACTTCCTTCCTGATGTCTCATATCTTAAAAAAATATATTTTCCTCATTACTCTGGCTTACATTTAATAGAAATAACTTTGGTCATTTTAGTGGATCTAAAGTTTAGTCCAATTTATCACCAAACTAGAGAAAAATGTATGTATCTTTTTACATAGTGCATGTCAGTGCCTGGTTTCATCTGTACCTTACAGCTTTCCTGTAATGAGGGTTTGTGCTGAACAGCTTCTACAAAACTAGTTTCTACAAAAAGGAACAACAATCTGCTATTTTGATCTGCAGTTTTATTTCTAAATACTTGTGAAAGTATATGAAAACAAAACAAACAAATATTTTCCAGAGATTAAAAGATGAAGCTCCAACCAAAGCATATTGAAGTGTGTTCCTCAGCCTTTCTTGAAGGCTGACAAAGGCTGAGGTAGCTCATCAACAAAAACGAATATTTCTTTGTTTTCATCGTTTCTTCTTCTAAGGACAACTTTCTTGACCAGTTAAAGACACACAGTTTCTTTGCCATAAAAAGCCCCTGTTTTTTTTGGGTTTTTTTTAGGTCATTATCCTGTCCATTGTAGTGCTTGCCCTACTTTTCCAGGTTTACTGTATCGGTCTTGTTATGAACAGTGCATATATATAAGTTCCATTACAGACGTTTTAAGTCGCGATTCTCATTAATTCTCACCCTTCTTCACTGTTTCTTTGAATGCAAGGACTCTTTATTTAACCCACACATAAAATCTACACAGATATCTTTATAACTCAAATTCTGGGTAGTTGCAGCTAAGCAGTGTGTTAAAAATTGTGACCCAGTTTTTGAGTCAGAATGACTAGAAGGAGCACTGTCGACCAAATCAGACTTCTTCACTGAACCTCTGCCGCAGGATGAAATAAAACATGTTAAAATGTTAGAATGATGCTGCATGTTATTGTTTTTGTCGCTGGATTGTATTAATGACTTAATTTTGCAAAATTACGATACTGTTAGCGTTTACACTACAGAGATAATCACAAACTGCTGGGAGGCTTAAGTTTAAAGGGATCTTTAATTTTACCGGTATTGCATTTAGTAGTGGCCCAACCAGAATCCTGACTTGAATTTGATGCATAATCTCTGGAGGGAACTAAAGATTAGGGAGACGGCAAGGAGGACTTCCGACCTGTCAACAGCTTTTCACAGCCATGAATCTGCTGCCTGGAAGTTTTCTGCCTCCTGTCGTGTGCAGCTTAGAGCTTTGGGGGATTAAACGTTGTCTTTAGAACTGAGGTTTGTCATGGTTGTTGGGAGTTAGATGAGATTCTTCAGGTAGCCTGGTGCATAGGCATGCGATCAACTAGATCTTGCATTGAATCCTCATTTTTAACAGCAGTCAGTAGGGAAAGTGGAAGATTAAGGCGATGTGGTCATATTTGCATCTCCTAACCAGGATCCTGGTAGCAGAGTTCTGAATGTGCTGGAGTCTATGGATGCTAAAGGACAGGAATCATACAAAGGAGTGTGTTCCAATAGTCCAGCCTATTGGAGGAAACAGACCAGCTTCTCTACATCTTTCAGGGAGAAGGGCAGGGGGTGAGTTCGGAAATAGATTTTCAGACGAAAGAACACAGTCTTACAAAGTTCTTGAATGTGTTGCTGAAATGATAAGTTGGGGTCAAATCTGACTCTTAGAGTGGAAGAGAGAGAGAAATAGCGACAATCTGGTTCAAAAAGGAAATGCGACTGATAGAGGAGGATTTGAGTCACAGCGGAGTGCCGAGAGTAGTTTGAGGAAGTTATTGGTCATCCATGTCCTTACCTCATGCAGCCAGGGTATTTAGCCAACATGAGGATGACATACTGCTATTGAAACAAAATAGTAAATATTAATAAAATATAAGTTTACAATAAGCACTTAAGTTCCCTGCGGTTTTAGATGAGGAAAATGTATCCTAATATTATTAGCATTGCATTTGAGGCTTTATGTATATAATTGTGATCCTGGGTGGATTCAAAATAAGCCAAATATGCACCTACGTTTTGCTTGTAAGAATCCATGAAGACATGTGATGCATTTCTAAAAAAAGAACAGTTTGAATGCCTAATTTCCTTTAATGCCATTTTGGATATTAACTTTGGGTGCAGGGTGCTTGATGTAAACACTGACTAAGAACTCAGTGTAGAGATGTGCATGCCTGCACCAGGAACTGCTGAGGAGTCTTTCAGATTCAACTGATCCCTTTGGCTTCCCTCCAACTGCTCCCGTGTTATGACTACAGGGCTGCTTCAAATTCGACATATACCCTCAATAAAAAAAATAAAATAAAATAAAATAGGTTCACTAAAACTGAGACGCACTCGTGTGCATCAAAACACAGGCCAGGTCTTGGTGTCCGATTTACGAGCATCCGCACAGGACGCCTGAGCCTGACTCTGCACTCCATCCGTGAGGATAATGAATCTCCAGCTACCGAGCAGTGAAGGTCATTTTAAAACGTGATGCTTTCGAGACACTCTTTAAAATGGTTGACTGTGTAAAGTTCACGAACAGCGTAAAATCACCGGGATTGTGCTACGCACCGACTGACACGGCGCCGTTAATTGAGTCCCAAACGCCAGAATAAAAGCCCGAGTGATGCTGAATGAGGCTGAAAATGTCTGGAGCTGCAAAACACGGCCAAGAAAACAGAAGTCCCATTCATTAGGAGGGTGGAAGCGCACGATCTAAACTGTCTGGTGGATGAAATATTTTCTTTAAAATGGAGGAGTTAAATCAGACGCGAAGATCGGCGAATCCCCACCCCTTCCTGCAGAAATCACTACTAATTAGCCGAATAATTGGATACCAGAAGCAAATAAACAAAAATATCAACCAGAGGATTTATTTTAGGGGCTACTCACCATCTCGACATGCTTGAGTCAAAACAGAGCCTTCCTCTGATTCCTCCTGGAGATCCTTCTCCGTCTCAGGTTCAAAGACACCTTGCACCTCGCAGAGAAGCTGCGGATGCGCCTGGAATTAAAAAAAACAATAATAATAAATTAATTAAATAAATAAATTCAGGCAATCCGCTGTGGTATTTGCAGCAGCGGGTTGGGATGAACCCGCAGTCGTCGTCTTGATCTCGACAAAAGGGGGGGGGAAAAAAGGAGAAAGACGCTACCTATGAAGCGGCGACGCACGCTGCCCGCATCATTCCCTCTGCAGCACACCGACTAGGAGATGGTGGCTGCAAATGAATTAAATAAATAACGATTAAATAAAAAAAAAAAATAGGGGTGGGGGGAGAAAATGAGGCGGGGGCGGCTGCCTCGATTTGCTGCACATTAAATTCGCGGCTCGGTGTGAGAGGACGCCGTATATGCTCTGAGACGTGAGGCGATGTGGAATAATTCCCTGCTGGCTTGCCCATGCGCTACCTTGTTCTGCTCACAGTCAGTGCTGCTGGAGGATGTGGAGATGCTGCTGCGGCACATTTAAAAAAATATACACTGCTCAAAAAAATAAAGGGAACACTCAAATAACACATCCTAGATCTGAATGAATGAAATATTCTCATTGAATACTTTGTTTTGTACAAAGTTGAATGAGCTGACAACAAAATCACACAAAAATCATCAATGGAAATCAAATTTATTAACCAATGGAGGCCTGGATTTGGAGCCACACACAAAATTAAAGTGAAATGTTCCCTTTATTTTTTTTTTAGCAGTATATATTATGTTCAATAGAGACTGCGCATTCTGTAAACAGGCATGTTTCTTTTTTTTCCCCTCACATTTTGACAGCAGGGGCGGATCTACTGGGGTGGCATGGGGTGGCAGTTGCCACCCCAAACGAGAGCCTTGCCACCCCTGTTGCCATCCCAGGGGTTCGGTGTGTTCGGTGTGTTTTGGTTCCGTTAGCACTAAACAACCCGCCCACCAAGTCATCAATAGAACAGCTGTTGAAATCAGCTAATCAACCACAGCAGTGTTCAGGCGAAAACTTATTAATAATCACAATATAGACATTAAGCCTGACAACATAATGTAACAGACTGGATGTTCTGTTTTAGTGTTTTTGCTACTTTTTTGTGTGGGAAATGTTAGTTTTTTGGTGTTGATTCCCTTGATCGGGCATCTCTGCTCTATCTGCTCGTTGAGCTGTTGTTTGTCGGTTGCCATGGCGAGAAAAGGCGGAATAGAAGTTGTTGGAACTATTTTTTCTTTATCCATTTGAATTTTGTTACTTTATTCTTAAATTTCTATTTTTGTATTATTTATAGGTTGATAATTGTTGATTTTATTTATTTTTGTTTTATTATTTTTATTATTTATTTTCTAAATTTAGACAGGAAGTAATGTGGGTCAGTCCACTTTCTATAAGTGCAGGGGCCTGGTGAAGGACCAGCAGGCATTTGGGTTTGGGGCCGATGGTTTTTACCAGAGCAAGAGTGGTAGCATGAGAACAAAGGAAAGTTTGATCTCTGTAATTATTTGGTGAAAGAGAAAAATAATCAATAAGTTTGGAAACTGAACCTTCTTTTGCCTGTGTTGAGAAACATGACCCCAGTGCCTCAGTAGTGGCTTGGTGGAACTTTTATTGGATGTTTGGCTTGGCAAACAATCAGAAGTGATTCTGTCTAGTTTGGTTCTTCACCTGTTTATCAGCTTTATTGTACCTTTATTGAGGCGCACTGCAGCCGCTGCAATTCCTAAAAACAAGTGACAAAAACTGAGCTAGTCCCCTGTATTCGCAAAACGTGGTTGTGAGCAAAATCTTATCAACACTGTCTTAGTCCAATAGATGGTGATCGAGGTTGAGCCACTATCAGTTCCCCTCCGTGTTTCAGCTCTCAATGGAGAGGCCCTGCCTAAAATAACCCACAGAACTTCACCAGTACGTCTATTAATTTCTGGCAACCATTCAGAACAGATCTCATTTTTTGTTTTCCCAGCAGCTAGTTCCGCCATAGTCCTGGGTTTCGGCTGACTACAAGCTCACAACCCTCACATAAACTGGAGTGAGTTCCACATCGAGTCCTGGTCCAGTAAGTGTTACACTTAATGTCTCCACTCTGCCGTCCCACTCAGTCCGGCAACGGCAGAACTGCAAGAGGCAGACCCTCCCGATCTCTCTTCTGTCCCCATAGAGTATCACAACTTGGCTAACATTTTCAGTAAAGAAAAGGCTCTCTCTCTGCCACCCCACCGTCCTGCTCAGTTCTGCTCAGCGCTTGGAGCCAAAGTTGCCCTGACCTCGGGTTATCACCCCCAAACCAATGGCCAGACGGAGAGAATGAACCAGGAGCTAGAGGCCACCCTTCGTTGTCTAACCACATCCAATCCTGGAGACTGGACCCAAGTCCTCCCATGGGTTGAGTATGCCCACAACAGTCACATCTCTGCAGCCACAGGTTTCTCCCCATTTGAGGTCTCCCTGGGCTACCAACCACCGCTCCTCCCCTCTGACGAGGAAACGATCTCAGTCACCTCTGTCCACCGCCACATCCGCCGCTGCCAGAAGGTATGGAAAGATACCATTGCTCCACTGAACAACACAGCCTCTCAGAAAAAATGCATTGCTGACCGTAAGAGGACCCCTGCACCCACCTATGCTGTCAGTCAAAAGGCCTGGCTGTCCACCCGTGATGTTCCCTTGAAGGCCACATCCAAGAAGTTGGCCCCCCAAGTACATCAGCCCTTTTGAAATCCTGTCTGTTATCAGCCCGGCTGCCGTTCGGCTACGCCTTCCTCAGTCCCTACATATACATTCCACGTGTCCCAGATTAAGCCTGTCCATTCTAGCGACCTCTGCCCTCCGGCTGAACCCCCTCCTCCCGCCTGTGTCATTGATGGCCATCCGGCCTACTCTGTCCGCTGGATCGTGGCCTCCCGTCGGCGAGGTCGGGGCTACCAGTACCTCGTCGATTGGGAGGGCTATGGTCTGGAGGAATGCTCCTGGGTCCCGCGTTCCTTCATCCTCGACCCCTCCCTCATCTTGGACTTTTCCTCCTCCCTGCCCTCCCCTTCTTCTCGGCCGCCAGGTGGCGACCGTTGAGGGGAGGGTACTGTCATGGTCCAAGTTCCGTTTTGTTTGTTTTTTTCTTTGGTTTGCCTGCTGCTTCCTTCCCCGTCCACCAGGTGTCACCGGTTGGCTGAGCCCCTGAAGAGATGCGGCCGACCCTGTAGACACACCTGTGTCTAATCTGGAGCTGGCTGCTGTGGTGTATTTATGGAGCGGCTTGCCGACACTTCAGTGCCTGAGTGTTGGCCTTCTATGGTAAACGTTTCTCCTCAACAGCCAAGAACTACCTCTGAGCATTTCTTGCTTGTGCTGCTTCCTCTGAGTAATTCCTCGTGTTCTCCTCGTGCGGTGTTCCCCGTTGTCTGCCAAGATCTCCAGCGAACGCTGTTGCCCCCTGGATCTCCCCGTTTGTTACCTTCACCACGCCATAGGTATTATCGGTCGCCAAGCTCCGTGCACTCAGCCTTCCTGGTTCTACGGATTCTCTTCGAGACGCCATAGGTTATACCTGTAGGCTGCCTTAGCCCTGGGCTCCACATAAGTCCTGGACCTCCGTCAGCCGCCAGTGCCCCTGTCGTTCCACAGCCTAGACTTACCTGTCCACCCTCCACAGCTCACCGCCGCCTCAGTCTTCCGGAACCCAGGCTTTTGCAGCAGGTCTTACACTTCCACTCACCAACCAGAACGTAAGCTCCCTCTTTCCCTTTCCCTGTACTGAAGATTCCTACGTGCATTAAACCCATCATTTACTTACTCTCCTCTCAATTAAAGTTTGATGTTCTGGTTCCCCTCCCCTGATTCCTGACCACCACCCTTCCCTCATTCATCTGTTAAAATAAACATATTTAACTGATTTCTGTTCTCCTGAGTGTTCTTGCATGTGGGTTAGAAAACTGGAACCCAACATGACAGTGAGCTTCTTTCAAACTTTCATCTTATTGGCTGAAACCAATAAGTAAAGTGCGTGGACAGCCAAACAGCCCGGTATGTTAATCAGGTGAGTTTTCCAAAAAGACCTAATCAGCTCAGAGATCTGATCTGGCTGGACTTTCTGGAAAAGATTGACAAAAATATAATGAATTATAGTGTGAGGGGGGGTCTACCACATAACATCTCATTAAAATACTGTTAGTTGTAAATTCAAGCCAATACTTTTGCATGGCCTTTGGATGATGCAAAATGCAGACTACAGTAATGGTAAAGAACTTCAACGACTTAACAGAGCATGGAATTCTTGTAAATATTAGCTTAATGTATGATTTCACGCATAATGAATGCAAGAACATTCACAAATGTGTATATTTTTTCCCCCATTACACTTTGGGAAAGCTTGTTAAATAATTTAAGGCCTTTCTGATCAGATTATAGCTTTAGGACTTGTGAGACTGGTTTTAAAATGAATGATCCTGTTGGTTATACGACTCAAGAGGAAAGAGACTGGAGTCAGCAGTTGTCGAGTACTCAATATTTTTCTTTACTTTTATCTTCTGTTTCATACCTTACAGTTCAGTTCCATTCAGTTCAGCACAACACATTTGTCAAAACAACAAGAGGGAGAATCGCCCCCTCATCTCAACCACCTGGTTTTTAAAGGATGGGCTCCCATCTGAACCAATTAAAGGGGTGGAGTCATTTTCAGCTAAAAACAAACAAACATGTGCACTAAACTATACCTAGAAAGTGTCTATCAAGTTACCATTAACTCAAACACAACTAAAAACAAAACTAGAAAACAATCCGGAATCCAGTCAAAATAAAAATGCATCTCTCCCTCTCTGAAAATGGATTTTCCCAATGAGGCTGATTGGAAACACCAGGTCCTTGTCAGCGCTGCTCATGGGCGCGCTTCCACGGCAACACAGGACCAGGTGACCTCAAAGAGATGAGAAAGATGATTAACACAAATCAAACCACCTCCCAAAACAATACATTCACCCAAATAACCCAGAATATATAAAGAACATGCAAAACAGCACCTCTTAGGGAGGGGGTAAATCCCTCACAGATCCAAACTGAAAGTCCAGCGGTTTGAAAAGCACTTCTGCTAAACAGAATCAAGCTCCAAATGTGTTAGATCATCCCAACCTCTCATTAAGCACTTGGGTCAGACATCTATCTGTCATTGCTGTTGTGCCGTGAGTGGAGCTTAATGGATCTCTATCCTCAATAAATCTACGATTTCTAGCTAGAGTTTAGTTTAAACAGAAGGGCATCAGGAAAGAAAATCTGAGTCCAGATGGCCCTAAATAACCCAGAGAGAAATGTTCTGGTCTTAACAAGTCGAAATTGGTTACAATCGGACAAATGGCGATGAACTGTAGCATAAAAACGACAACTTGCATGCTGTTGAGACTGGACTTCTAAGTAAGGATGAAATGAAACTACTGCATGGGGAGAAGGCGTCTCAACCGAAACCCATTTTGAGTGAAAAGATTGCGCAGTCCATTAAGAATGTGAAACTGAAAAGAGCTTCCATGTCTGAACAATGACCCACACAGATGTCTGCTGCGGATCTCATGAAAGACGCTCTTTTTCGATCACACATTCCTGTGACTTGAAAAACTTAATGTTTAAACAATATGCAGAATCAGAAAGAAAATGCACTGGAGTGCGTGAAGTGGACAACACAAATCTGTCAGTAAGTGGCAACTTCAAACATTGCTCCAGTGAAATATTTTAAAGCTGTTGTCTGTAATGGAGGATGTCACAGCTTTAATAGAGGTTGTCACTGGTGCGTATTTCCACCAGTATTTTTCAGACAACTCAACTTTTCAGAAATCTAATGACATTTTTTTTTAAAGAACCAAAAGATCTTATTCTTATACTCTGTGGGGGTCTGTAAAATTTGAAAGCAGTGGAAATACATTCACAAACCTTGATTTCATGACCTTGAAGTCATTGGTCTTCAGGTTTTTCCTGAGTAAACTGCATTTCTCAGCCCTAAAAGAGTCCTGAAGCATATCATTGTCCTGGGTTATAAAATGTTGCCCTAGCTTTTCAAGCTTGCACTGTTTGGATGATTCTGATCAGAAAATATACTTGGCCCACTTAAAAATGTATTTTTGCCAGCTTATTATAGACAGGCCCAAAATTGTACAAATTTCAGTCAACATCTGGTGTTTTTGACAGTAAATGAGGCAAGTGGCTTAAAAGATAATAAAGCAACATAATAGGAGTATTCATTTGAAGGAAAATTACTGGTTTTAATTCACACTTTATTTAATAAATCACTTCCTGAAAATTATGTACTTCCTAATCATTGGAAAAATTATCTTGCAGCAATCAAACTGTGGTTACAATTGCTGACCAACTTTTGCATATTTCCACCAGTATTTTCAGACAACTAATCTCCCTGTCAGAGCTTGTTGGAAGTCGGTTAGCTCTTTAGTTTAGGAAAATATATCTGACATCATTTCAGCATATTATAGACAGGCCCAGACAGGATGTTTCAGGAAACATCTCTAGTTTCTTGAAATGTTAATTTAGTTCCTCATATAGTCAGCCCAGACTGTCTGGCAACCATGGGATACTCAAAGTCACTTAAATCCTCCTTTTTCTCCCTTTTCATGTTCAGTTTGAACATGAAGTTTTCATCCTATCCAGAGGCCCAAGTGCGTCATTAGCTTATTAGTTTATCAACAAGAGAATCTGACTAAAAGTAGTTCCTTTTAATGTCATTTTAGGAAAGGTTTGGGGATCTCGGATTGTATTTGAAAGAAATCAAATGTTTTGAGCGCCAACAGCACAAAGATATAAATTTCTCCCTCAAATTAAAAATGTAAGCTCTTAATATTTGGCATTTTAATTCCTACATATGCGCTGCTGTTATTTTGCAGACATGGAAGACAAAGATAAGAATTTCTATCCTCTACTCATAGGGTCACTCTCAGCGGCTGGCTCAATCACTATTCAGCAAAAATCCTTAAGGTTAAAATAGGAGCTCTATAGCACTGAGAATAAAGGCCCTCAGCTTTAGGAAAACCCTGATGGTTGGCACACTTCTACGGTTTCGACTGTTTTTGATAAATCTGGCTGTGACCTTTTTAACAAGCACTTAATCCAGTATATTGAGAACACCTAGCAAGTGCAAAATAAAACTGAAATTGCTTCCAGTTCTGTTTTTTTTTTTCCACCTAAAGAATTTTTCATCTCAGATAACGAGGTCACAAGCCAAGCAGGAGTGTGAAATTGTCTGTTATTCATGGTGTTGTACCCGTTCAAAACAGAAAAGCTGCCTTTAACAACTGTGACACTGTGAACTGTGTGTGATGTGCTTGATTGTGGGGTTTTGAAAGGTGATGACAACTTTCTACACATCGGCATCTGATCAGTTTATTCAAGTGATTCGTGCAAACGCTTAAGCCCCGTTCCAAAACGTGCCACAGTGAGACACCTCAAATAAGGTAAAAGGGAAATATTGAACACACTCACAGTACAGGTACAGAACAAAAAAAGTCACTCTGTCACTTTACTGTTTGGATCAATATGGCCCATATTAGCATTGAAGACTGGAACGTCTTGGAACATCTGAATTATTTTTCAAGCTCAATTCCTAATAAATAATTTGACAATTGAACATAAACAGAAAATAACACAAATCATAGTTTTAAGTGCAAAAAATAAAAATAATACACGACTGAAGTCAAAATTAACTTAGTGGATGAGTCATTATCTCCACTGTGGCTTTACCTAATTTAAAATCATTTTCAAATTGTAGTCCATTTTGCAAATTAAATGAGTTTTTCAGTAGTATATATGTCATTTTCAATAAATAGGCTCCATGATCAGTCCTGCCATCTTTGTCGTTCTCCACCAAATATTGCTGCCCATTTGCGAGTTATCTCCAGGTAGATGGTGGGCTTATTCGGCAGATAGTCCAGGTACACGGTTTGACCCGTTTTGGGAATGGCCGTCTCAATCTGAGTCCCCTCGTGCCACTCGTTGAAAGAGGTGATGGAGATAAAATCGGGTCTGGACTCCAGCGCCGCACTCAGCGAGGTTTCGTAGTATTTGCCGTTGATGCGATTTCGGGTGTTTTTGAAGTTCCACGGTCGAACGCTCGTGTCAATGTATCCGGGGCCGACACTCGGAATGAATATGAGGTCGTTGTCGTCGCAGAAGGCTTTGATGGAGGCCCAGTTGCGCTGAGTGGAGCCGTATGTGAAACCGTTGGTAGCGAAGTAGGTGTAGAGGCCATCGAACCCTGCGGTCAGGATCTCTCGCTTATGTTTCTCTTCAACCAGAAGGGCGATGAAGATGGCGTCATACGGTGTGTCCCTGATGCTGCTGCTGTCTGTGTGTTTCAGCAGCTTAGCCCATTGCTCTGAGTTCATCAAGTAGGAGTCATACACATAAAAAAGTGGAAGGAGTTTGCCCGCGTTTGTCCGGTACTTGAAAAATGCAGGATGGTCTCCATACCTAAGAGATATGTAATCAGTGGTAAATAAAAATGTATTCATTTAAAGTAGAAGGCGACTATAAAAACAGCTAATCTAGTACAACACCTACTTATCGATGATGTATTTGACATTGGTAAACATGTTGACTTCATCTCTTCCTTTGTAGGGTTCAATATGAAAAGCAACCTGAAAACAGACAGTATTATTTTTTGCATCCAATTCCAACAGATTGAAGGTGTCAACATTGGATTTAAAACTCCCACAAAACACAAAGCTTTTGTCATACACACCTTTATGTGGTATTTATGTGCCATGTCCAGCAAAGAAGGCATGATTTCATCAACTGGCTCGCCATTGTCATCATTTGTGGAAGGGGGATACCAGGAAACAGCAATGACACCTGATGATAAACAAATACAAGAAAAGCTACAGAATATCTGAGGCAAAAGGCAGCTTTGTTTTTGAAGTAGATTTAAATGTTAACTGTTCAGGAATCTTAATTTATTCCTTTTTTTTCCTTCCAAGGACTCCATTTTGCTAGCGATTCATTTTTAAAAATGTATCCATTACTCACTGAATGTCTGAGAAAATGTTGCCAAACTCAACAGCTCATTCTAGAGCAGGGGTGTCAAACTCCAGTCCTCAAGGTGCCACTGTCCTGCAGGTTTTAGATATGCTACAGGTACAAAAACGCTGGAATATAATGGCTTAATTACCTCCTTCTTGTGTAGATAAGTTCTCCAGAGCCTTGCTAATGACGTAATTATTCTGTTCAGGTGTGGTGCAGCAGAGACACATCTAAAAGTTGCAGGGCAGTGGCCCTCCAGGACTGGAGTTTGACACCTGTGCTTTAGATCAGTGTTTCTCAACCCTGGTCCTCACCCCCCCGCTCCTCCTGTCCTCCATGTTTTAGGTGTTTCCCTTCTGCCACACACCTGAATTGTATCTCTGGGTGATTAACAGGCTTCTGCAGTACTTGATGGATATGCAATCATTTGAATCAGCTCTTCTTGAAAAGAGGCACATCTAAAACATGCAGAGCCCAAGAAACATCTTTCTTGAGACACTTTGGGTCTCATCGTTTCATCTTTCAGCAAAGTGAACTGGGCCTCTTGACCTGTGGTTCTGAATGTCCCACTTCTTTGTCTAGCCCACAGAGAATCTCTGCACCAAGTTTGGTCTATCCGGAAACAGGGTTTTCTCTTTAGGCAGGGACAACTACTTTGATTTTGAGGTAAGGGTTGAGAAGACGGGTATATGTTGATGAACAATTTTGGTAAATACAGAAACTGAATTTAAACCAGGTGGATCCAGCTTTGGTTAGTTAAATTGGACTCAACTTCTTGGCTATTCAGAGATATAACACTTTTGTCTGCTTTATTTCTCTCTCCCATATTTCTGTCTCTGACTCGGCTCTCAAAACGGACAAATGTTTTTGCTACATCTGCATCAGAGAGCTATTAGGAAAGTAGATTCTACAATTTTATTGCAAAATCATGCTTATTGTCTAAAAGGGGAAAAAAAATCCAAAATCAACCACAAGAATATCTTTCAGATGTCAAGGATCCAGAGTGCATTAATATTTGCAATTTGGGGAAAGAGACGAGGCTACATTTTACTTGGTTTAAAAGAAAATTACTTACTTTTGACATTTATTGAAGGGAAAAGGAACTTCTATTAAATTTATGTGAATTCATAGTAATATTTTGGACAATCAAGAGCACAGTCTTCATAATTAAAAGATGGATTAGTTCAACCTAACGTCACCTGGGACATCCCTATTAACACCAAATCTAAAATGTCTAATTCAAAAATATAACATTTTTAAACACTGATAACTGTTGATCTTAAAACTAAGAATCACAATTGGCTTACCAATGGCTGCTGTACGCAGCTGCTGCATATGTGCATCTAAAACAGAGGGGTCCCTGGAGCTGTACGCCCCTAAGGAGGGGTAATAGTTGGCCCCAATATCATCAGGGGGTTTGTGCCTTCCTTGTGGATATTCCTGAGCAACCTTTGCATCCCAATGTGGCAGCTGTGGATGATCCCAGTGGATGTATTTGCCATCAAATGTGGGATTTCCATACCATACATAGTAGAAGGCATGGAGATAGTAGTTTGGAGGAGGAAACTTCCTCAGTGTGCTTTGCAGCTCTGTGTCCATGTCTGACTCAACAGGGTCGCTCATTTTTGTCTCTTCAGGTCTTTTGTTGAAGTCCCTCTGGTTCTGAAAAGCAGCCTGTCTAAGATTTATTTTAACCTCAGCAGGGCTGTCAATAGGAGAGTCCTCTGGGGCGAGAGCCTTTAAAACCAGCGTTATGATGACCAGGAGCAATGCTAAGGAGACTAAAGTGACGCAGGATTTGAGCCTAAACCTAGCCATTTTTCACTCACTGCTGGGAGCTTCCCATAGTTCATTGTTGAAACAGCAGCGAGGGCCTGGTGGTGGAAACGATGCCACTAAAGGAGGGATGAAGAGTTGTTGTTCAGCCTGGTTCTTTGGGGAAACAAAAATAATGACTTCTTTAATTTCATTCAACATTATAGTTATTTAAATGTTACAAAAACCTACAAATTAAAAAGGTAATCTTAAATGAGTCCTAAAGATGTCTTATTGGTGCACCTCTAACTTTAGCAGCTTTGTTTCAGATTTAGCCTTTTCTGCGAAATGTTTCAGCTACAAATAACCAACACAACCAGAAGACCATCATCAATCTGATGACAATCCTATGTATTATTTTCAAAACAAAAAAATTACACGGAAATATTGATTGTTTACTTAAATTAACTGTACAAAGCATGTTAAATATAGCAAATGCGTATGGCAGCTGGCTAACATGTCAAGACTATGGTGACGGTGTCCTAAGGAAGGAAGACTGTTTACTTTTACATATTTTCAGCCAAAGTCAGTGTACACTGCACTGAACTTCACACCCTTCAATAGCAGCAGCAGCTGCTAACCATGGCAGGGTAGACGTGTCAGCTTTACTAAGCAAAACTAAGAACTCGCTCTAGCCCTCGATTAAACAAGGTAAGGTGTTTAAAATGCGTACGAACTTACAGTAACAACGTGCTTTAGTCTTTCTGAGTTATTTCAGCTGTTTAAGACACAGGGGACGTGCACAAAACCTCCACTTCTGGTTCGGCACTTGTCCTGGAATGCATCCCAGATCTACAAACGCTCAGCTAGCGTGGCAACCATTTACTGTGACCCATCCATGCTTGTAGATAGTTGTGATGGCCGGGGCTACGTCACACTTACTGGAGAAGAATGCATACCGCCCCCATCAGGCTGGAAGTTGTAATACATCAAAAATCTGTCAAAAAAAAAAAATGCGTGCAACTGAGCTGTACTGAAACATTTAACTGCATTTGTAACAAACCATACTCGCAACAATTTTAGCGTTGTCACTAAATTTGAAACTATTTGCCGCTGTTCTGTAAATTTCACACATTAATGATGCACTGTTTCTCTACGTTTAATATTTTGATCCTATACAATGTATTGTGCTAATGTTTTTTGTTTATTGTGACATGACATCCATGTACAAATAGTTTGAAGATGGACATAATCATTGGAGCAAAAAGCATCCTTAAAGTTTTGACCCATTCATTTGGGGTCAGTTTAATATAATCCACAGCTCCTGTCCCAGGTGGTTGTTAGCACTATCCAGCTACTAAAAATGCATTTTAATTTCTTCCACGTTGCAGTAATAAATCATTTATAATAAGAGTCCCTAAAATATCTTTTTCAAATTAGTAAGTGCTGGACATTTGATTGTGAACATCTCTGTTCTGTTTCCCTGGGGTATAAATGTTACAAGACACAGAAGTCAATTTCTCAGAACAGAAGCGGCTTTGCACATTAAAGGAGAAATGCCTTCATCATGACTTCTGTAAACAATGCCAAGACTGCCTCCAAGGGTCAAATTTCCATTACAATTTATGTTTTTTTTTTATTCCAACTCAACAATTAGATTGTGGTAATCCAGATGACACTTTGTCCCCATTTCTTCTGCAGCCCTTTACCAGTTTTATTCAAGTTGGATGCAGACTCATCGGATTGGGGTTCAAAGCTCCTTTCATGGGTGTTCACTTAACTGCCTGAATGACAAACTTTTTACTGATAGCCACCCACACTAAGGTCAGTTATTATTCTCCTTGCTGGAACACACAGTCAGCACAAACACCAATGTGCATAGAGATCCTATCAGATGCCAGCAACTGGGTACAGACTTTACACACTTTGCATTCAGGCAGATGCTGAAGCAATAAAGGAAGAATGAATTAACCTCTAGAGGCATCAGTTGGATCTACATGAACTCTCAAAGACTCCAATATAGCTTGCTAAATATTTAGAAAAAAGTAAAAATATATATTTTTTTGATGTAAACAATTACTCTAAAATTGAAATAAAGTTGGCAGTGATGGATCCCATTAGATATTGAAGAACATGTTCAAGAAGATTAATAAAAATGACAACTGACTTTTCCTTTCATCCATTTTATTGAATGTATTCACTTTGAAATAACCTTTTACAAACTGCAAAACAGCTTTTGGTAACACCAAGGAAATAAGTTAAGCAAACTGAAAGTAATCCATAATGAAAATAAAAAACAAAAATAGAACAAAAAAAACATACCAAACTAATAGAATGAAAAAAGAAGCAACTTTTTTTTTCTGTTTGAAGTTACATAAGCATCTTGTGAACAGTAGAAACTAAAGATGGACACAAACCTGCTAGCTGGACAGTGTGGCTGTATTACTGCGGAACGGTAAGCAACACTAGCAATGTCATGAAAAACCCTCTCCCATCTACTTGGATGCTTACTGTTTTACATGAGGCGTACACCGTTTGTGCACCGCAGTGCCATATTTATACACCAGGTGGCAACACAATCACACAGCAAAGCTAAAACTACCCACCCACACCGAGCTCTGCTAATTTTCACACCTTGTACCTCGACTGAATGGGTGAGGAGAAGAAAGCTAGTGTTAAGCAAACTTAGAAGAAGCAGTTCCAATATTATGAATGTTTTTCTGAAGCTTGCAATGTCTTTTTTTAAATGTTTGATTCATCACCTTGAAAACAATGTGTGCCAACCCCAATGACATTCATAACTCAATCTGTCATCAAATCAAGAAATCTCGAGGAAAAAAATTATTATAGAAGGGAGGGGAGAAAAAAAATGAGAAAAACTGTCAATACAAGCCAAGAGCAAGAAAGCAGCATGTTTTTTGTGTAGGAGTCGAAGGTACAGGGAGACGAGACAGAATGGACAAACGGACGCTGAGAATACATTTTGTTTGCGTAGATGATGTCCAAGATCAGAAGGGCCAAATTTGTTCATTCAAACTGGTCTGTTCTACAAATATGAAGGTGCTCTTTATTAATGGTTAAAAAAAAGTTCATGTGCACAAGAACCACTAAGAGTACTACACATGCTGTGATAAGTTGAAAAGACTTGTTTTGGTCCTGTAGTGGAACCACAGTCCCAGTTAAAACACACAAGAGGATTTTTTTTTGTTGTTTTACCGTTTTTAAGGTCAACGTAAAATAATGTTAAACCTTCATTTTAGTTTTATGAAGACAAAAAAAAAAAAAAATTGCAACTTGGTCACATTGTTCTTTGACATACAAAGAAAGCATTCGCTAACACAACAGAGAACCTCAGAAAACCTCAAGTAGCATTAGAATTAAAACCACCATTAAGGTTAACTTTTTTTTTTTAATATTTTCAAAAACAAAACCAAACAAAATCCAAACTTAAAGGCAAAACAACCCAACTGGTGAGTCACAGCAAATTTATATACATGTACACATTAAGAAAAGAGCTGTCAGTGGTGTTGACGAGAGGCTGGCTGAGTGGAGGAGGAGTGGAGGATTTGGACAATCAGACAACCCCCGTATCTTCTCTCTTCTAGGGGCGTTGTGGGGTCGCCATGAAGGCAGATCTGGAATGGACAAAATGACAAGGAGTGGGGACAAGCCACAGTTGGGTGTTCACCTCTTTTTGGGAGCTTGGGTGGTGCGGGGTGGGGTCACAGGCCGACCAGAATTTACGCCGCCGTACTGGTACTTGGCCTTCTTCTCTGAGGGCTTCAGGATCTTAAGAAAACAGAGTTGATATTTGATATATGATATTTGAGTGATTATTTGTGTAATAACATATCAGTTTGGAAAAAACAAAAACATCACATCTCCAATTTCAGTTTGACTACCTGGAAGGAGCACATGAGCGACTCATCCACACTCATCATGCCGCCTGCGTTATCAAACTCCCCGCAGTAGTTTGGAGCAGAGAAAAGTGTGACCAGTTGGCGTTTGGCAAAGAACTCGTATCCATCCTCCACAACCTGTTTTAAGACACGTGGTGTTATTCCAACGCCCACAACGATCAATAACAAACAGATCTTCAGCTACTCTCACAAACTAACTGCTGTCAGGGTAGAGCTTACTAAACCACCTCAGAAATATTCCAATCATCAACTCCACGCATCGCACTATATGCATCGTATCTTGCAAAAGTATTTGTGTCCTTCGAATGTTTTCACATTTTGTCATGACACAGCCACAAAATTCAGAGCTACTACGCAGGCGGGAGACTCTGTTGACATGATCACCGTTTGTTACGCACTCCATAACTCTGGCCTTTACAGACGAGTTGAAAAAACAAAGTTATTGTTTAAAGAAAGGCCAAACACGGAAGCAAGATACTCTGTTCAGATGAGACCAAACTCAAACAATTTTGTCAATGTGCAAAGCACTATGTGTGGCAGAAAACTAAGAACGCGCATCTCCCTGGACACACCATGCCAGCAGTGAAACCTGCCGTTGTGAATCTGTAGCAAGACATTAAGACTAATGTTTGAAGACACTTCCCACCAGATCAACAAGTAATTAAGAAGTACAAGAAATCATTCCAGTCTCTGGTTTTGCAAAGCTGGCAGAGACATACCCCAAAAAACTTGCAGCTCTGATGTCAGTGAAAGATTCTTCTATAAATTGCATATGTACTCCACATGTTCAGAGTTTAATTAGTAGGGGAAAACAAATCTTTATTTCCAATCACGCACTACTTTGTACTGGTCCAAAAATTGACAGAAAGTGACAATGCATAAAAAAGATACAGGAGAACAAATACTTAAAGAGAGCACTGTAGCAATTCAATCAAGCAAAACAGATTAACCATTACTGGGTGCTTGAATGCATAGTACTTGGGGAACAAGAGGTGAAATGGAGGTAGAAACCAGGGAACACATATCTGCTACCATTAATACAGCTTGCACAAGATTTTCTTATCAGCACTGGCAATTGAAATGAGTCTCAAGTGAAACGATGATGCTTACATGCAGGTCGTTCAGATTCCATCTCTAATTACCTGGTGGGCTCTGCAGATGAGGTCCAGGTCATGGCGGTTTAGGAACTTACTGACCACATCAGCCCCAAAGGTGAAGGAGACTCCACGATCATTCTCTCCCCAGCCCTGCACGTCCTTATCCGGATCCGACCACAGCAAGTCGCACAGAAGGCCTGATACGAGCACGTCAGGGTGGAAAGATAGAAAGAGTTGCAAAGTATGGACACCAAGATGGAATGTGAATAAAATCGATCAAGCATGAAGGGTACTCGGATAGAAACAGCACCTGTATCTGGGACGTCCGTTGGCCTCATGATCCTGCGAATCTGCTCCATTGACTGCAAATCAGGTGAAAGCCCTGACATGGAAAATAAACATCAGCTTTTGATTGGCTGTACTGAATACATATAAAAACAAAAATTCAACTGCATATCTGCAGTAGACACTCACCTCCGTGGCAGCAGAAGATCTTCTCATCAATTATAGCAGCAATGGGGAGGCAGTTGAAGCAGTCTGTGAAGGTCTTCCACAACTTAATGTTGAACCTGCGCTTGCCTGCAAATGCACAAACACACATCTTAGGAACTAAATATTTTTACGCTTTTCAGAGATGTTTGTAGACCCCGTATGAATTCGCTCACATTCGTCATAGAAGCCATAGATACGATTGATGGAAGCGCACTCATGATTTCCTCGGAGCAGGAAAAAGTTCTCTGGATATTTGATCTTGTAGGCCAGCAACAGACAGATGGTTTCCAGGGACTGCTTCCCTCTGTCCACATAATCACCCAGGAAGAGATAGTTTGCTTCTGGAGGGAAGCCACCATACTCAAACAGCCTCAGGAGATCAGTGTACTGCCCATGGATGTCACCTAAATAGAGGGTGAGATGCAAAGTGTGCAGCTGGGATTTTATTACTGGAATATTGTTCATTGAAGCTTAACCAAGAATACAAAAGCTTATAGTTTGGTAAAACACAACAAGAGGACCTTCAGAGATTTTGAAACAAAGTATCAAAGAAACAGTAGTTATTAAAATTTAATTCATGGACTCACATGCACTTGTTTCTCTTTATATATATATATGTATATATATATATATATACACACACACACACACACACACAAATCTGGATGTACATAATGCTGAGAAAAATATATATTTTTTGTTTTGGCTTTTATAAACACAGATTTGTTTCAGAGCAAACACAGATTATATCATAACCTGAGTAGATAAAAAGCAGATTTCAGAAGATGTTTAGAAAAAAAAACAACTCTCTCCCATCCTGGCCCTATGTGGGAAAAGTAACCAAAATCATTGACATGCATTAGGGTAAGAAGGGTTAAAAAGGCATTTCTAAGATGTTTGTATTCTGGTAAACCCCAGTGAGAGCAAATATTTTCCACAAACAACTGGGATGACTTGCTGCAATTTATGAAACCATCAACTCTGGTCTCTACAAAAAACCTTATGATTTTATGACTTTAAGCAAATTAAATTATGCCACAGAACAAACACCACCAAGTCTACTGCTAAATAGTAAAACAAAAAAAAAAAACAAAAAACAAAAAAGAGTGCGAGTTGTCAAAGCGAAGACATCAATCCAATTCAGATTTGCATCTTAAACAGGCTGTTCATGCTTAAAAACTACCCAGAGTGGCTTCATTTGTATAATTCTGCCAAGAAAAGTCATTTGAAATTCTAAATAAGTGGGTTATTGGAAACATGTTGATGCAAAGGACGGCATGAGCTGTTATGCTTCCGGGGCAATCACTTGATCTGCATTAGACCTGGTTGATCTGGATAGTCTTATTGACTTAATAAATCAATTAATCATTTAAAAAACAGCTTTTTGTTTTTAATTGGATTAATTTGTTTCCTGATCTGAAAAACGTGAAAGTGTGTGAGAAAAAAAAAAAGATACTTTCTCTTTGGTATAATGACAATGACCACTAGATCGACACAGAAGGCTGTGGGAAAGGGGGCACAGTGGAGACAAACATCCATCACAATTAAAGCCATTTGCAAAAAAGGAAGCACACATAATCCACCTCGCAATTAGACAAACCCCAACTTTAATTTTAACTGCTCTCTCGGGGTTTAAGACCAACAACGGCTTCCATCCTTGACCTTCATGATCCCAGATGAGCTGTAGATGCTCCCAGCAAAGCACCAAGTCTCTGCAGGGGAGAATCATCGCTCGGCCAAGACCTGCTTCCTTTTATATCCTCTTGCGCCAACTTAAGGGTTGCTCTAATTTTGGCTAAGTGGTGCAGGCACAGATGACTGAAGAGGTCTAAACCACAGAAGAACAACAATTACTGGCTTCATTGTGACACAGAAGGAAACTGAATTTACGTGCCACAGTCCTTTGGTAGGAGTGTTTCATTACAAGATAACACTAAATGCAAATTAAAATCTAAGAGAAGCAACTAAAACAGAAACATGTATTTTATTTGATCTCATGAAACTGGTAGGGATACAATTTTTTGTGCATTTCAAAGGGCACATTGGTGTTTTACACAACCAAACCCAAACCACAGCTGGCAACAGAAGATATATGGCTATATAATGTTACTCTGCCTACTAGAATTTAAATGCAACCTAACCCTCTTTTGTTGCCGTCTTAAATGTCTCATTTCTATCTAAGAAGCACAACCGTAGCGAAAATACCTGAAGAACAAATAATTCTGAAAAACAAATTAAAAATAGAGACTAAACACAGAGAATATCTTCCAAAACTGAAATACATAGCTTGGTTACATAAGAAAATTCTGAAATGCTTCAAATAAATTGCTGCTCTAGGCTGTGCAGACCAGGCTTTGTGGACTGCACTCTGCACACAGGGAGTCCGCCTTTCAGTGCACCCATCACTTCAATGTCAAAACGTGTTTTCTAAATACAGTTAATGGCATCTAGAGTTCAAGGATTTATGAAAAATATCCATATATCTTAAACTTTTCACATTTTATCATTTTACAATCACAAACCTTAATGCATTTTATTTATTTAAATTACAGACCAACATACAAGGAATGCATAATGCAAAACCTGCAGTGGCTTTACAACAACAACAAAGCATAAACAGGATCTCCGGGGTGCACTTAGACTAGGAGCCTTCCTCCAAACGCCTCAGAGTTGTTTTGGATTTCAAGAAGAGGCATCTGCAAACTAATTCCACACGGAAAGTGAATGTTTGATTAAAGTGAAATATAAGTTGCATGGAGACCACTCCTGCTGTTTTGTAATCTGTTTAACACTTCGGAGGCTTCGTAAAGCAAATCAATTTCAGGACAAAGTTCCAAGAAATACTGCATTGTGAATAAAAGCAAAACATTTAGCAACTTCATTTGTCAGTGGCTTTTAATGCTAGAAGAACTGAGCAATCTAAACGCTACTTAAAGTAAACCCATACAGCACAAAGAAAAAAAAAAAGAAAATGTTTGCATACGAGGCAATTATTTATTTTTTTAGTTAATCATATTACATTTATTTTGTCCCTTTAATAAAATGTTGGAGCCTGGAGAGTATAACTACCCAGAGAAATTTGACTGCCAACAAGAATGCTCCTCTCTCAGTAATGTGAAAGGAGCAAACATCTTCATCCATTTTTATGGTTCTTCAAGTACAACCACAAAAAAATATCATCTTAAACTTTGTAAAGTGTTGGGATTCTGTGGTGGCGCAGGGGTTAAGAACAACCCACATATGGAGGCCTTGGTCCTCGACGCGGCTGTTGCAGGTTCGATTTCCGGCCTGGTGACCTTTGCTGCATGTCTTCCCCCTTCTCTCATTACCCACTTTCCTGTCAATTCACTATGAAATAAAAGCCACAAGAGCCAACAAAGCCTTAAAAAAAACAAACAAAAAAAAAACATTTGAATTTAAACACTTATTCTGATTTCTCTAACAGCTGTAAAAAAATAAAAATAAATAAAAAAACAACACTTAATGCATTTTTCTTTTTCCGGCCTTACCCCCTGAACGGTCATTAATTATTTACATAAGGAGCACAGACGACATACCACACGTGAGAGAGTGAACACAGACAAACAGGACCTCATATTAAACAAGGACCAAACGTTAACATTTTAAATTGTCTTCAGTGCTTTAAATTAACGATTAGAGTTACTCAACATTATTTCCTAGAGAAAGTAGACCCTGATATTTGAGATTTACAAGATGCTGCCAACATTTCTAAATCCAGCATTTTCTAAAGCAGACTGAAGGTAAAAACTATGATGTAATCCATGAACCTTCTTGTTATCTGCTACGCCGGGTCCTCCCAAAGGGAGTTTCCAACTGACGTTTTGTTACAGGCGACTCTTTTTTGTACCCAAATAGGTTGGGTATAAAGCTACCAAAACTGAAAAATTAACAGAACCTGCCGAAGTCTAATCCTGCGCTGTACCAGACACTGAAACAGAAAATACTGTTTATTTTGTTTAGAGGGCCTTTCAGATTTTCAGATCTGGCCAATGCCACTCAACAGTTGTAATCTTAAAAACAACAGAAATCACTCACCACAAATCTTCAAAGGTGCCTCGAGCTCCAGCAGGATTGGCTGACTGAGGAAGATCTCCCTGGACTTGATGCAAAGGCCACGGACCTCTGCCTCGGTCATCTGGACTATCTTTCCCGGACGACATCCCCGCACTGCGGAAGCAAAACAAAACGGTCAGTGAGACCGACAACTTCTATCATGCGTCTGCTCTCAGGAAGCAGCAGGGGCAGCATCAGAAACATGGAAAGGAGGCTGCAGTGGAAGCACAAGTTACCTAAGGAGAAAACACAGTTCGGGCCGAATAACAAAAAGCTGTTTTGTAAGCAGATGAACAGTGGGTGTAATGACTCTGCAGCTCATAAGTGATCACAGCCATACTTTAGGAACCTGGTGCTGAGGCTGTGAGAGGACCAAACATCTTCAGCCACAGTGTGGGCGGCGTTGGCGCTGTAGCTCCACTGAGAGCTCAAGCCTGCTTTATGGCACTGTGACCTGTCTTAGAACGCCGAGAAGAAAAGCGAGAGTCGCAAAACGCTGGCTGGAGTCGGCCACTGAATCAGGTGGCGATGAAAAGTAGGATTATTTAAATAAAATAAAAGAAATGTGGCGACTATGGTGGAGGAACATTTTACTATTTCGCTGATCTTATTTGTACTTAATTCCGGCATATTTTTCTTATCAGAAAGCCATACCAAGCCATTACTTATATTTCTCAGTCCTAAATTACATTTTTATAATCCAACCTTTGCCGAATCCATAAGCAGGTAATTGCGTAACAACTAAGAATTTGTGTGTTCCCTTACAGTAAGACGCCCACTTAAAAGTCCAAGAAAGGCAAGCAAGCCTTAGTAACATTCTTTATTATTTGTGTTTTTGTAACGGTCTATGAAATAGAAAAACAAGTTCAAGAGAAAAAGAGAGTAAACTACGTATGTGCAGACGGGCTTAGAAAAAACATTTCTGTTCAATTTAATCTACACCCACATAATCATCCCAATTAAACTAAAGCACTGGAATTTACTCATTGCCGCATTATGCTTAGTCATGTAATTGAATGTGTCACAAGGGTTAGACATTAAATTAAACATAAAAAAAAACATACACAGATAATGAATGTGATAACCCAAAACATTTCAAAGCTTTAGTATTACTGGTGCTAAACATTAGCTCTCTTTTTTTGTGTGTGTGTGTAATTAGCCATCTACTTTGCACCCAAATCCAGCACGCAACATGAAGCAGAATTAGGGCTCATTACCAGACCTCATCAGTACAGAGTAAGCTAAGCTCGGGTGCTTAGCCTGCTCGGCTTTAACACTGAAGCTTTCACTGTTTGCAGTGGCACTCTGCAGACTGGCACTTTTAGAAGAGATTAGGTTTATAAGATCACCCAGTGGCAAAAGCCGAACAGAAGTGTTGACAAGGATTTGGGACTCTCACAAACCACAGCAGTTTGTGTGCAGTGTTTAGTAAATCAGTGTTTATAGGTAAAGTGACATTGCTTTCAATTAATTTTAATAGCAATTAGCGATGAAGCAATCAATAGGACAGTTTTCACTTTTTCTACTCAGATTGTGATGACAATTTTGAGTTTCTATCTGTTCACTTAATGCATCAATGCTAAAAACTCCCACGCTGTTTGGTTTGCGAAGGCATCGATGTTGCTTCTCTGGGATTTTAGTGAAAATCTCAAAGGTTAAGAACATTTGATGCATTTGTCTTGAAACCCTTCATTTTCTTTGGATTTTAAGTTATTAGTTCCATCAAAACATATATATCATTTTTTTTTATTCCTTTAATGAATTACTTTTGTTGGTTACTTCTTGAATTAGAAGAAAGCTTAAACAAATTAGATTGAATAACTGAACTAGTCAAAAAAATAAAATCAGAAATCACAATACCTTACTTGCTACTAATAAATAAAATCTTTTATTAGACTAAAGAAAAGAAAAATAATCTCAAAGTCGATGACAGCTACTCAATGAGTTGGAAACAGCTAAAGTGCCTGGTAATATTAGCTGAAAGTCAAATAGAAAACAGACATTTTTTTTAAAGGCAAAAGGATGAAAGCAAGGGTTTAAATACACTTAAAATATAATTAATAAACAATGTAAAAGGAGGAAATATTATCTTGGGGACAACTTAAAACCAAGCTAGCATGAACACAAGGTCAACAAAGTATTTTTAATATATCACATCCTAAAATAGGAATCTATAATTGTGGGAGCCCTAAATATGCCATGTCCATCCAACAGTGTCACAGACGCAGAAGGAAAGTATGCCAAGGACGGATGAGTTTGCCTTAGTGGTCAAGTAGTGTTCCATGGAGCTGGTACATTCAAAAGGGGATGTGAGCCCAGACTGACAGCAATTTTAAGAATAGGCCAAAAAAAACCGTCCAACTCTGAAATGTCTCACAATTTGTGTTCTGGTGTTCTTATGAATTTTTACAAATATATGGACAAGTAAAGGCAGTGTGAGAGCATGAAAGCATGAATCACTGCAGCTTGATCACAAAACCCACCTACAAACCAAGTGTGAAACAAAAAACAGACCAGCTGTTAAGTACGCACACAAAGAAACTCTGGAAAAAAAAAAAGAGAGACATTAGTTTTTGCGTTTTAGATTTTATTTTATCTGCGCTCTCGCTCAGAGGTCAGTTTTGTTTTGTCCTTTACCTTCAGCTTTATGAATTAACCTCTATATTGAAAGAGTAAAATTTGTTACTCGTCTTAAAAATTACCTTGGTAAAAATGCATACAAGAGCAGTCCTCTCCTCCAGCAGCTGCCTAATGACAAATGCTACAAATGTAAACATTCAGTTGGATGTTTGGGCCTTCAGAACGGTCTGGTCTGTTTAACTTCTTACCAGCTAGTTGGATTTCTCTGGACTAACGCCCTGGTATCAGAGAGCTTACTTGTACTTGGCAAGACCGCTTGGATGACAATACATTAGAAGTAACAGTTTTGTTCCCCTCTGTAGAGTCAGAATGACAAACCTTTCATTTTGAACTTTAAATGGCATATTTAGTTTGTGTCGTAATTTATAAATGTGATATATAAGACATTATGAATATGTTTCGTGAGAGAGTGATACACTCACTACTATGACTACTAACAATAAAAATAATGAAAATATTTATATTGAACCTAAACCGTTGTATGTTCATACTGTTATACATTTGGTACCAAAAATGCTTTTTTTAAACTTTCCAGGCTGTAAAATATCAACGCATTTATCAAATCTCAGTTGTTAGACCTGATCTAGTCAAAGGAAAATAAAAAGTTAGAACTTTTTTGTAGGCACAGCCCAGTTACCGTTTTCATATTCCTATAATATAAACTCTAAAGAAAGTGCTCCAACAACTAGTTTTCTCCATCCCTTCTCCTTTCAATGATATGTCATTCAACTACTAATAAATATTTATTCTGTATATCCATTATCTATACTTGTTTATTCTTGAAGGGTCACTAGTGGTCACTGAGTGAGAGTTGGACAGGTTGACATACCATCACAGGGTGCATTAAAATTTAGGTCATTAAAATCTACATCAGGAGTAGGCATTAAGGACAGTGAAAGTTCATCCAACTGGCTGAATACATCATTGGCAAGTAGAGCGTGAATGCATGCCAGTCATTGAGTGGGACCGGAGCATGTTACCGTATTAAGTTAAAGTAGTTTTAACACCACACATGGAGAGCTACCAGCAGTTAGTGAAAAACAAGTATAATATTCAGCTTTTTCTATATTTTGGTAGTTAAATGCATTCTTTTGCTGCAGGACCTTTTATCATTTGTTTTAAAACAAACATAATTAGGTATTATAGATATCTACTGTGATACCAGCATATTTTTGATCAAGATACTAATATATTGAGTTCTGACCCACGCTCAATACATACAAGTAAAAATACATCGATACACAATTTATTGTTTAAAAGCAAGTGCATATTCGCTCGTTTTCTCCTCAAAATACTTCTTGCATAGAATTAGGGTGTATAATATATATATATATATATATGTTCCCAGCATAAATTATGTCAGAAACCGTTGTATCAGAGTTAGCATAAATATATGAATGCAAAATGCAAGTGCAGCTGAAAACTCCCCCCCCAGGAAAGCTAACAATCAATGCTGTTGTTTTTTTCTCTGTTATAATGTGCTGCCTTCCACCTGTTAGTAACAGGGCCGTGTCAAACAATTTGCCCGAGGCAAAGCAGAAACGTCCCTGCCCCTCCTCATGAACATTAACGGTTAAGAAAATAAATTGGCTTAAAAACCTAATAAAACCTCAAGTTACAAAATACATTTACATGCTTGGGGGAAAAAACAAGACTTATGTATGTCAGATATCTAAAGCCTCACATAAAACTGCGCCAATGGAGACATGTAGGCGTTCACCGCTGACTGTTTATAAACACGACCAGGCAGCTAACGGTAACGCTAGTCGCAGCTAGCCGGGGGATACAACGGTACCAATGGGTGACATTAGCAATAGCTGCTAACAGTTGCCTGCGCTACGTGAAGAAAAAAAACGGGACCGTTACTAACGTGCTGAAGATTTTTGAGCCGAGTCAGAGAGTCCGAACCTTTACTCCTGTATAACAATACAAATTTAAGAGATTAATTTACCCTCCAGAAGCCGAGAGATGAGACTATCCACGTTCAATTCACCCTCCGCCATCTTCACACTGATGTTGAACAGTGTCAGTTGCTTGGTATCTGTAGCGGACACTGGAGGGCGCTAATGAGGGGAAACATGTACTTCACACAAATAAGTAAAATAATTACCAATCAGGGATATCAGGCAAGCAGATTAACAACAGTTTAATTGTTTGCAAGTAATATATAAAAACGTTCCGAATATAAACTCAGAGTTCAAATAATTACGGGATCATTTTAATCTAAAATACTTTAATAATAACTACAAAATAAAAAAAGTACCATTATAACTGTTAAAACATAAATTACAACCGTTATTTGTACACCTTAAATCATTACAAAGTAAAATAATGTAATACATATTTAAATAATTATTTACAGCTGTCGTCTGACCAACATATAATCAATTCCAATCAGAATTCAATTTATCCTGATGGGTAAAAAAATAGAAATAAATTACTTTTGTTAATGTTTTCCACCCACAAGAAATAGCTTTTTTAAAGTTGTTTTAAAAAATGACTACAAATCACGAGAGGTCACAGCAAACACATGGAGAAAGGGGCTCTGTACAGATAAGGCTAAAATTAAACCTTTTGGTCTAGATACAAATGAAAAAACAAACAACCCAAAAATTGATAATGCACCTTATGCTGAACACACTGTCCCCACAGTGAAACATGGGAATCCTTTTCCCGAAACAGAGAAGTTTCTAAAATTTGTCTGATATATTTTAATATTTATTCCTGAATATTAGGCCTGCAATTCTAATCAAAGCAAAGTATTTTCCATTTCTCTTAATATGTGATGAAAATAACAGAAGCTGTCAGCCTACTTTAATCATTTTAAGTGTCATAAAAAACATGGTTATATAGCCTCCAGTCTATTGCACTGCTGATATGATAAACACACAAGGTATGAGTAGTCCATCTCGAGTAGGCCAATGTTTATAATGTGATGGTACTCCCAGTGCTTTTAAATGGGACAGAGGGTACAAATTATCCAAATTCATAATCTCAAATTATTCATTCCGTCTTTGGTATAAGCAAAATATAAAATTATTTATTTGGAAGGAAAAAAAAACTGAAAAGAATGGCACAAAACTGCACAATGTTACATTTATTTCTGATCAAGTTTTAAGGAGGATATTACGTCCAGGACTTCATGTTACATTGTCCAAAAACCTTGTATAGATAGGAGGAAGTTAGAAAGGAATGTGCAACCACTAAAGGTAGTCTGCATGCTTGCACATGTTTGTGCAAGCAGACATGTGCATATATTCAGTGGTTTGTGGCAGTACCTGTTCGATGTTAGTTGTTAGACTAACAACTAAGGCAAACGTTTAAATTTGCCTTACCAGTGTGCGCAAAAGTAAAAAAGTGCAAATGTTCCTCACAGACAATTGTTGTGACATGTTCAGCCAAACAAGTTTAAATACATTTCTCTGATTTAGTCATTTAAAGTACTGATAATTTTGATTTCTGTAAATAAAATAAAACATTTACTTATTTTTTCTTGTCAAAACAGACAGAGCTGCATTACTTTGTTCGAACATAAAACACTGTTTAGTTGGTCCTGTAAGCACTGAGCTTTCAGAAAGCACTGTTTTGTCCCCGACTTTCTTCATTTTTCTGCTTGGATGTTTCAGTGTAAGAGTTGGAGTAAGCATTATGAGCAGAAGCGTTCATCTCAACTGTAGCTGAGGTCTTCTTCTTGCTTCTCTTGTGTCTGTAGGAGAGGAGGAGCCCGGTGACGGCGCAGCCAACCAGAAGTCCAACAACGGCCAGTACAGCAGCAAGCCATGCTGGGACAGTGCCTGAACATTCTGGGGTGAAAGGCAGTGCTGTGCTGCCCATGGTGGGTGCTGTGGTTGTGGTCAAACTGGGGAAGCTGTTCACGCTTGTGAAGATATACGGCTGCTCCTGAAAAATGGAAGGACATTAAATTTAGTGCTGTATAAGTCTGACATCATTTCAGGAGTTTTTAGTTTCTTTAGAGTGATTCTTAATTTAAGTCCAGGTAATTTTTTGTTTTTTTGCTTCCTTCTTCTACAGATTTATGTCCCGCTTACAATTTTTTTACTGAATTAATCTGACTTCATGTGTTTGGTTTCTGCTCTGAAATGAGCTTGCTGTTGAATTGACCACTGGTGGACACCAATAAAGTTCTCAAGGTCGACCAATGGAAATCAGATGTACTCGAATTGATACCTGAAGATTATGGCAATGTGTGTGAATACATACGCATGTAGTGTGTGTCAATGTCCCGATATTTTTTTTTTTTTTTTTTTAATTTACAAAAGTCTTTAAATAGTTATTTTGACGTTGTCATTGTGAGCTATTTAGTATAGATTTTTAAGAGTATAATATGCACATATTGGTTCTGGAAGTTTGCAACAACAAAATATGGAAAAAACTTTAGAAGTGTGAATATGCTGTAGTTGTGCTGTACGTACAGCAAAATGCATTGCAAAAATGGGTCAACAGTGGCAATCTGCAGCAGATGTCTTACCTCAGTGGGGCACTTGAGGATATTTCTGGCATTGGTGAAATTGTTGTAGGTCTGCTTTTTACCCACTGGCTCCAGCTGGAGATAAAACAGAAACAGGACTTTGCTCAGCTTAAGTGGTAATTTAGCAACACTATATCTAAAACCCTGCAGTTAGATTTGTACTTTTGGCCTTGCCAAACTCACCATGTTGTTCCACAGAGCAGCAGCCATGTCAGCATGTCCTCGCTCGCTGAAGTGGAAACAGTCCTGGGAGAAGTAGGTGGTGTCGGGCACGCCATCCTGCAGGAAAGCAAGCACAGGATCACTGAGAGTGTTTTGTGCTCTAATAGGACGTGAGTGTTTCCATCTTAAACCTAAATCTCGGAACAGCAATTGAGTGTTGTTGTGCAGACGGCTTACAGCATTTAGAGGAATGATGGAATTTCTGAAAAAAGGCTGGAGAACCACAGCAAAGTCCTCTCTGCCTTTATAACGGTCTTCGTACACCAGATTTTCAGTCGCAGTCTAACAAAAGTGGATAAAGATGTTATTGATGACCTCTTTTACTCATAACGTGTTCCAGAGATGACACTATTCTCTGTCTAGAAACCTGCAGTTCCCGGTTGATCCGTTTCATTTCACCCAGCTCTGGGGAATCCTCTCCAGGTAACAGGAAGCAGGGGCACACTTGCCTGTGGGTCAAATGGGGGGGGAGGGAGAATCAACATCTCATTTTGGAAAATGAATTGCTTAATTTGAAAAGGATTTAAGGTCGGTCATAATTGTCGAGACCCATGCTAAAAATATTCTGAAAAATAAACTAATTGTCTCTTACAGTTACATAAGCTAAAAGAAAAGATTTTGAGTGCATTTTGAGGAAAAATACCTCGGTACAAAATAATTGTTTCCTACTAAATCATAATCACCGTACAGAGAGGAACCTTTGACCTATGGTTTACAAAATCTGTGTGGATGTTTCAGAATCCTGCATATTCTCCCGAGCTCAGTCTTTTTCAGCTCTCCCATCAGGTTAAGTTCAGGGAACTAAAATGACTTTTGTGTTGATTTGACCATCATTCTGCTAAAGGACACAGTGACGACCCATTTCATGTTTGCTGTTACCTACATCAAATTTGTGTTTAAAATATCTCCTGCTAATTTCAAAGAGTTCCCAGTGTCATTCAATATAAAACGATTTTTGGAATTAAAACTTAAATTAGATAAGCTTCAAATTTTCTTAATTTTTCAGTGTATTGTTATGGTACTGTAAAAGAATATAAATTTAAGACTTTTTTCACATCTGTACCTTGGGTGCCTCTATATGTGCCTGGCTCTAAAGTGGTTCTAAAATTAAAAATACTTCACAAACCTCTACAACAACATTGATGACATCAATAATTTTCAATAACTCAGTGCCAAATCTGCATTTCCAAAAGCTGTGCAAACTGGAAAATTTTTAAAGAGACATCTTTTGGTCTCTTTTATTTACATTTTAAACTGAATCTGACTTAAGAGGATTTCTCCTTAAAGTTATTCACAGAACTAGCTCATCATTAAGAAGGTTTTGATTTAAAAAAAAGTGCTTTCCTTCTCGGACTCAGTGGCCTTGATTTATGAAGACATGATCAGACTATTGTGTTTGCCTACTTTTGGACCAAGGTGCACCCAAGGCCGTCCTTTTTGATTCTGCGTAGGCCTTCAATTTCCAGGATCTCTAAAACGTTGACGATAGTTCTCGGAACCTGAAACCAAACACCAAGAAAACCCAATTTAATCAGACTTGATCCTTTTACGGATCAGTGCTGATCTAAACAAAATGTAAAGAAAACAATTTCTGTTAGGCTTAGGATTTCATGGTATATCATAGTCATCTTACCTCATTGTACAGGATATCCAAGCTTGTCTTCAAGTACTTGGTGTAGTTTGCTGGTGAAAGAGCGGCCTGTGGGTTTTTTAGGCAGAATGAATAAATAATTAATGGTGAACAAAAAATTTTGTTATGCCTTCTTAACAGATGGCACCCTGGATGAGGTCATCCTACAGCCCATTAAAAAAACGGTCTAACAAGATATAAGGTCACTAAGGGAAAATCAGACATGTCAGAATAATCTGCACATCCCCACCATGTGGAGGCTGTGTGACTAGCAGGAACCCGTAGACGACTTCTCTACACAACTCTCCATTGACTGCACATGCATGAAAGCAATAGAAAACCTGTTCAGGATGAAACTCAGATAAATAATCTCTATCTTTACGGATATCCCCTTTCTAATGCCACCCTGGGCAACTGCCCCTATGGCCCATATCGCAAACCGCCATTGCTGCTTAGCATCTCTACCTTAGCGAGAGAAAAACTCGCTAAACTCTCATGAACTGGCTTAGTCTAAATCTATTCAGCTAGAGGAGGCATGCAACCAATAAGCACCCAATCCTAGAGCTCATTTTAAATTGATGCAACTTTTCTTCTGCCCTGCTTCAAAAGAGAGTCATTAAAAGAAAGGCCGCTGAGTCTATAAAGCCTGAGGTGAGTCAGAGAAACTAGATGAAGAAAGTCTTCTGAGTTGTTTATGCCTCGTATGGAACAAGGCCCGTCTCTGTGTCCCTCTGTGCTTCTTTAATGCAGACAGAGGCTGGGATGGACGTGGGAGGCGGGAGGTCCGTGTTGGAGGGGTAAGGTAACAGAATGTGCTCATTGAAAAGAAACCATGCCTGCTCTCATCGCACTCTGACACAATAAGGCTATTAGAGGAGAGGCCCCCTCACAAAGCGTCATTATGCTCTGGAGCGCAGATCCATTTGGGGAGTGATATCATGAGGCAGTGCCACACAACACCCAGTGAGGCTTAACTTAACCAGAGACTCTGCGCGTTTCAGAGGGAACTCTTCAGGCGACTCACCCGGTCATTGCAGTACTGACAAAGGTCGTTGCCTCCAATGAAGAGAGTCACGAGCTTCCAGTCATTCTGAAAATCCACCGTCTAGCTCCATCCAATAAAAGATCCAGAAGAGACAGACAGAGGGAGCAAACATTAGAATCAAATGCGTTGCATTGCAACAAAGCTGAATAGAAGTTTAAAATCACTTAAAAACTCACAGCATCATTTTTCATGGCATCAACCAGACGCCTGACCTGATCTGGAACCCCGCTGCAAATAATTGGATATATTGTCAGGCTGCTGTTTTCATGAGTTCATAAAATGGCCACAACATTGGACAGTGTTTGAGCTCACCCTGCTTTAGCCCCAGATACAGCCAAGTTGAAACCAGTCTGCTCTTTCCCAGTTCCCTTTGAAGCCCCTTTGATACCAGGATTGAACTTCTTCAGGACATCTGATGTAAAAACCCAACAAAAAAAATAATTCATTTCAGAGAAATTTTCCGTTTATTTTGGTCTAGGACTGACCTCTAGTGGTGCTATTGTGCAATTACACAACGTAGAAAAAAAAATCTCGACTCTTACTTGGCAATGTTGTGACAGTCTCAAGAGTGTCATCACCTCCAATACTAGGTAGAGAGAGAAACAAAGTGAGCCAATTGCACACAGTTTTACATGAATTTTTTTTTCCAGAAATCTTTTGTCTCACCTCCATGACACCCCTCTGTACTCTATAGGAAGCTCCAACAGGTTTGTTGCTCTTGCACCAAATGCAGCCTGAAGATGCAGCATCAGAAAACCAATTTTAGCATTTGTATAACCACCCAACAATAGATTTCAAGTTCTAGCCATCATCCACAAGACCAAGTGACACCTTTGCACAAATGATGTAAAACAAGGGTGGTCGTTGAGCCAGACTGTCCTTTTTTCTATATTTCTAACACCAAATTAGGCCTCTGTAACCAGTACTTACCGTTAGAGAGTCTCCAAGAGCTCCTACCACCTTAATATCTGCTGGGCGCACTCTGTGGGCTAACAAAACCCAGATATTGGTACATTTCTATCAGTCAAACATAGTCTTTCACGTGATTGTCGTCGGGATGTTTACCAGAAGTGGGCACAGAGTTTGACGGAGTTGTATAAGCGCAGGAGAAATCGCTGCCCCAGTTCTAGAAAAATTACAAATACATATATTTTAGCATGATGGTCACCCAATAAATATTTGCTATGTTAATTTGGGGAAACATAACCTACAGTAATGGGAGGTGATGTTGGTGGAGGGCCTGGGAAGGTGTAGTCGCTATTGGCTGCTGTTCGAATGAATGGGTTGCTCTAGATGAATAACCAAAATGAAAATGAATACATGCAAATGTTTGGAGCAATATATAGAATGCAATTTCTGATTTTTTATTTTTTATTTTTTTACCTCTGTTGGACACTTGAGATCAATTTTAGCTTGGAAGTCCTGAGTGTAAGTCTTGCTGCCAACTGCCTCCAACTAAGAGATTGTGAGAGCCGTTAACTTGTTTTAGATTAAAAAAAAGGAAAGAAAAGAACACAAATATGAGACATGCCCTGGAACAAACTCTACCATGTTGTTCCAAAGGGACCGGGCCATGAGGGTGTGAGCTTTCTGGCTGAGATGAAAACAGTCAGGAGAGAAATAAGAGCGATCAGGCCGACCGTCCTAGCACAGAAAGTAAAAATAATTTTAAAATTAATAAAAAAGAAAAAGAATGTGAAAAAACAACTTTTTTTTTTGTTTTTGCAAAATCTGCCCACTCTCACCTCTAGCCTGGGAAGGACAACCTCTCTAAAGAAGGGCTGCAGCACCACCGTGAAGTTGTTTCGTGTGTCATACCTTCCAGAGTCAACCAGCTCTCTCATGCCATGCTGCAGATAATAAAGAGACAACATGTTGAGAATTACAGCCAGGTGGAGAAAGTAAGCACAACAAATAGACGGTTTAGCGTCTAAGACAGCATTTGTTTCAATACAATCCAAATTAAGAACAGAAATAGCCTTTATCGTCATACAAAGGAGAAATAAGATTCATTTTTAGCTACTAAGAGTAAATATTTTTTTTTAAATGCTGAGAACTGAATACAATTCTCCTTGGCATTGTGGGACATTATGCACTACATGTAAGCAAGTACAAAATTACAGTTTCTCAACTGGGAATATCTCGATAAACAAAACCCATTTGCAGTACTAGTATATTGGTACAAATATGGTTCAGTGCAAGCATGAAATAATGAAAATCTAACAATAGTTAGATTTTACAATTTTTTTTGACAATATTATTGTCCGTTTCAACTTTTAAAAGTGAAATTAAACAGGACTTTAAAGGGTTACTTTTTCTACCGATTTCCTGGATTAAGACGTAAACTGAGCAGAGAGCTGTACCTGATACGCTCTGTTGAAGTCACTGAGCTTCTGCAGTTCATGAGATCCATCAGTGGCCGTCAGCACGCAGGGGCAAATGATACTGAAACACGTACACAAGGACAGTTAAAAGCAACATGTCACAGGTTTTTAAAGTCCTACTTTTTGCCTTGGTGAGACAAAAACACTAACTTGACCATCCAGGTGGGACAACCCAAAGATTTGTCCTTGTGCAATTCGCGCAGGGGTACGATGTTGAACATCTCTACCATGTTAACAATTGCACGAGGTACCTGGTGGATGATTAAAAGAAATAAAAAAATTTGCACGGTAAGTAATTGTAATACAGACTTTGGCACTTTTCAGACACATTGTGTACAGTGCAAGATGATGAGAACATACTTCCTCGTGGAGTATGTCCAGCGCTTCACGGATTCGATTGACAACATTTCTGGCTGAAAAGACAACCTGTAGGAAAAACAACAACAACAAAAAAACACTCTTTAAATAAATTTGAAGGGGAAACATTCAGTTCAAACATTAGCTTGTGATTTTCTCACATTTCAAGGGGATTGTACTGATTGAATGGCCATGCCTTACAATGTAAAATAATGTAAGTGAACACATATTGATTCTAATGTAAATCATTCATTACACAACTTTAAATTGAAATATGGTGGTTTAAAAATAATCAGGTCGCTCTAAGTATGGCTTCAGTCTTAAAATGTGTGAGGAGAAAGCACTTACACTGTCTGTGCAGTAAGCACATATGTCATTGCCACCAATAAACATGGTGATCACCTTCCAGTCATTTACGAAATCGATGTGCTGAAAAAGATCACGGATAAAGACTGTGATGTAATACGTGAACAAAACAGCACAATGACAATGAGATGTATAACATAAATAATTCCTTCCATACCGGGTCATTTTTCATTTTGGCCACTAGAGTGCGCACTTGCTCCACCATGTTACTGTAACAAGAGACAAATTTCAATAAGATAATCAGTTAAGATAATATTACAACACATGTATTTACAATGGGGAAGAAAAAAAAAAGCCTGGTTGTATTTCAGATGTCTGGAAATACTGACACACTCTGTGCTCCGGGTACAGCCTGATTGAGAAAAGCTCCTGGACTGTCCTGGCTTCCGATGCCCGTTGAGAATCCAGTCACATTGGGGTTAAACTCCCTCAGGATGTCTACAAAAAAATCATTCAAACAGATTTAAAAAAATGTTATGCAGAGGCTTATGGCTACAGATAAATGATTAAGCTCTGTTTGGTCATTTCCATGACTTGGGACTCCTTTTGTACAAACCAGAATATTATCAAGTGAGTAAATAAACATCTGTAGCATTACTGGAAAAATTGTGGTAATTAATTTTTTAGCTTAAGAAAAATGCAAGGATTTGAAAAATGATTTAAACCATACGCAGCTACATTGACATTAATTGAGAATCCATGTTTAATGCTGGGGCAATACTAAATATTTTAGAAGATCAATCAAATGAAATTGGCTCAGGAGTATTTTAGAAGATCAATCAAATGAAATTGGCTCAGGAGTTTTGCTTTAGTATTAAATACATTTACAAAGAAATGAATATAGAAATGAAGAAATGAAAATAAATACATAATTTGTTTTAATATTGTGGGAATATTTGACTGCAATAAAAGTATTCTAAAAAATTATATTGTGTACACATTTATCATTGTTCCCAATAAATGTGTAACTGTATTAAATTCAGATTATACATGTTTTTGACACTTAAATTGCAGCTTTTGTTTTAAGAATTAAAAATAGAAATAAAAACAAATATGAGTTGACAATGTCATCTTATATAAATTATTGAAACAATTATTTCAATGCAACACAGATAAAAAAAAATACTTCACATTGCTTTAAATTTTAGGCTCACGGGTAACTGCAATAAAAATCAAATAATTGAACAGTAACACTTGACGTTTGACCTAGACTTGTGTGTTTGCATGTGTGATTTTGATTTTTTATATAACATATTATTAAATATTAATTTATTAACTACAATCCAACTTGTTATCAGCGCAAAGCTTAAAGGCAAAGATCTGTAATGTTATCAGGTTACATTACCACACGTGTATTTGATGTGTGTGCTGAGGTCGTCCATCAAGGCACCATAAATGTCAGAGGGTATGAACAGCAATAGAAGCTGCCATTATGAGTGTTTTTTTTATTTTTATTTATTTGTTTTACAATGTTACCTTGATTGAACTGTTTATGTGACACTGGAATATTTCAAGTCATCAGTCAAATTTTAAATTCAGACAAAGAAAACCTGAGTACAAATGTCAAACAGTTTGGACTTGGGGGAAAGTATTGCCTTCTTGATAAATATTGTATTAATTGTGATTACCAAATTGTTTTAGGTTCAGTTTTTTACCAACGACATAAACAGTACATCCTAGAACCTGTAGCTAAGAAGAAGTGGTGGTTTGTCTTGGAAGTGTTTCCAAGACAAACTACCACCTTTTATTTGCTAAAACCTTGATATAGCAAATATATGTTTGTTAATTATTTTAAAATAAAACATAGGAAACAAACGTACTTGGTAAAGTTGTCACATTGGATATGTCGTCATCCCCGCCGATGCTGAAAATTGCAGAAACAGACGTTAGTTTACTTAAATCTTAGCTCATAGGAATAAGGTTCATTAATATCTCAAAGTACAGAGCTTACCTCCATGACAGTCCTCGATATTGATAAGTGACCAACAAGAGGTTGTCTTCTTTTGCACCGACGCCATTGGCTGCCTGGAATAATATCAGATGTGTAGCATCACAGAAACAACCAATGCAAACAAAGGAGATACAGTTGAATCTGCTTTGGTTGCCTTTCCAATAAGTTTAAATCACGTTTCAGTATCGCGGTGTAATATGTGGCTCTCTGATCCCAGCATCCCTGTTTCTCATTCAGACCTTTACCTTGACTTAAAAATCAACTCAAAAGTCGCTAATAAGGCAGAAAAACATTAGTGTAACATGGCAGTTCGATAATATTTTTGAATACCATGATAATGATATTGATCCTTAATGAAATAATATTGATTTCCTCAATGCTCTCTTTCTTTGCCATCATCACATTGCCCAATCTCACTCTATGAGCTTTCTGATCTGGTTCACTAAATTCTAGATTAGTTGCTGGCATAAAGGACATCTAGGTGGCCAGAGGCATTACACCCTAACAAACACTACACCCAAGCAGTTATGATTGGGATATTGCATGCACTGATTTTGTGATAACGATTGTGGTTGGATACAGTTAACATAGCTGCTGACATGAAAAAAGATGAAAATCACTTACAGTCAGAGAGTCGCCCACAGCTGCCACCACCTTGATATCCGCAGGTCTGACGTTGTGAACTGCACAGGTAAATAACAGTTTAAATAGCTTAAAATTAAGTGCTTTACGGATTTTAAGGTTTGAAAAAAAAAACAACAACAAAAAAACATCCTTTACCTGATGTAGGTGTGGTGGGAGATGGATTTCGATTTGTGCAAAGCACTTCAGTGCCCATGACCTGACAACAGAGAGAATCCCTCGTTATTCTAAAGCAGAATCATTGTTCATCTGCAATCTGGTTTGGGTCTTATCAAAGAAGCTCTTACAGGATCTATCGGTGCAGAGGCTTTGCTAGCAACATTCTCGTGCTCTCTCTCATCGGGGGTGTTTATGTATGTTCGAAGAAAAGGCCTTTCCTGGAAAATTTTAAATGTGTTAAACAAGTTGAGTCTTAGAAAGTGGGATTCAGTGGTTTACCTTACCTGTGTAGGGCAGGGAATGACAATGAGATCATTCATTTCTGTCTGGTGTATTGAGGGCTGGAGCTGAGAGAAGAAATGTATCATTAGTTAAAATTTAGGGGTCATTGTTTTTTGTGACGGTATGTTTAACCAAAGTGATCTCATGTATGCTCTGTTTACCCGAACACACAGGTTTAAAGAAGTATGGGAAACACAACTCGAGGTTAATCTCACAATATTAATCTTAACACCTGTTATCTAATCAGTCAGGCCAAGTCTAATCATTATTCAAACTCACTTTGGGTTTTAGTGACTGTGTCCTGTTATCTACACAGCACGTTGCTTTGTTGCATGCCAGACATGATTGCACAAACTGTTCTTTAAACTGAGCTTGTTTCTCTTGCACTGATGAGAACTCACCAAATCGGTCCATAGCTGAAGAGCCAATTCGTTTATATGGGAGTCAGTGATTTCCTTCAAAGAAAGACACATCACATATACATTACACATGAGAACAGGAAACATATGGTTCGCAGCTCACAGGTAATTGCGACACCACAGTTAGTGTTGATTTCTATTCACTTACAGAATCCGAGTTGGATTCGAGGATAACTGGAGAAGACTGCAGTGCAACGGTGAAGTCTTCACCTCGGCTGTACTGGGCTGGATTTTTCAGCAGATCACTTACAGAGTCCTGAAAGCAGATCAAGCACGCAAGTCTGAAGATAGCTCTGAAAAATGAATGCACGTTACAAGTCATGTGCCAGTCAATGCTGTACCTGCAGGGCTTTCAGTAGGAAAGCTTTCTGTAGACCTGGGTTTATGCCTTCTTTTGCACAAGCACACCTGCCACAAAGCAAAAATAGGAAACTCTGACAATTCTTCACAGTTTATAGGCATACAGCACATCGCTCATTTTGTGTTGTATGAACTTAAATGTGTTTTTATAGGATTTGAGTAGTAGATGAACACAAAGCTGAGCATAATTGTAAGGCGAAAGAGAAATTATGTGTTTTTAAAAAATGTTTTCCACATAGAAAGGTGGAAAGGGGAGCATGCGTTTGTGAGCAGTGCTCACAAACGCTGCCACCACGACGTCCTCTAATCTGGAACAATCTTCCAGAAAACTGCAAAACGACTGAAACACTGACTTCCTTTAAGACTTAGGCTAAAAACCCACCTGCGTAGAGCTGACTTTGATTTTTAAAACGTGAATCTTTTTTTTTTTTTTTTTTTTTCTAGTCTGGATTACATTTGTTATTTCACTGTATTTTGCCAGTGTAATGGGATGTTTCTTTGTTTGTTCGTTTTGTAAAGCACATTGAATTACCTCGGTTTATCGCATAAATTCACAATAAAACACACTGTATTTCTTGCTACTTTTAATAATGAATCATTTTTATTACCTTCTCGTACTTTTGCTCTGCATAATACCAACATACTGCACCCATACGTATCGACAAGGAACAATACTTTTAACTTTGATTTTCATCCAACACTCACCTGTCTTCTTGACGATGTTCACTCCAAACCACCACGTGAACCATAGTGTGACGCACCTGGAAGCACATTTCCAGCACAACAGCATACAGTTATTGTCTCTGATTTTATTTTATTTTTTCCACTGTTCTATTGGTTGATGACAAAGTTTTATGGAACGTCAAAATCACACCTGCTTCTGCAGCATCCTCAGAGCTGCGTCCACTTCCTGAACTGTGGTTTGAATGTTTTCGACGACCTACAACGCAAAGAAACACACACGTCTTTTATACACGCTATATCCAAAGGGTAAAATAGATTAATTTTGTAGATTTGACACAAGAAGCCTCACATCTGTTGAACAGGCGCATGTTAAATCTACAGGGATGAACAACAGCACAATGCTCCAGTCAGTCTCCTCCTAAGACACAAAGCCAGTTGGGTTTGATTCAATACAAAGAAATTAAACGCTTAGAACGTATGCCAGCTTGCATGAATAGACCGAATATACCTGCTTGGAAAGGTAAGAGGAAAGCTCTTCTGTCTCTTGTATTAAACTCCTGAAACACATTACCTCCACACATGAGGAATAGTACAATTTTTATATTCAAGCACTTGGATGGTTGATTTCTGCGTGTTACCCGTGGTGGAAGGAGATCTGACCCTCATGCTGAGTGACCACTTTGGGATTAAACATGGAAAACAGCTCTGTACGAACACAGAGAATACATTGAATAAAATGCTTGGAATGACAAAGCACTTTCAGCACATTGTAAGATTTTCGCAAACAGAGAAGTTTTATTTTTGTCGTCATGCTGTGTTCCTAATTATGTGGCTTGAAGGTCAGTGTTCTGTGTTTATGGCTGACTATAATATCCATACAGATAAGCTCAATTCACGGCATGGCTATTGATGCAATAGCTTTTTCTTTAAAGTGCATCCTAATCAGAACATTGATGAGATATGATCTGCTCTTGATGTGAACTTTCCGCCAACCTTGAAGGAAATACTTTCTAATACATAATCCAAAGCGTTGTTTTGATTGATCTTACCTCTCAGCCTCCTGACAACAGTGGAGGCTTCATTCCTGATAAGTAAAAAACAAAAACAAAAAAATGCATGGCATAAGAAGCTGCAAACATAGTCAAAATTTCATCAAAATGCCTAACTCTTAATGAGACTCTGAGTCTATGTTCTCTAATTGTTTTTATGTCAAACAGAAAAGTTGTGATCAGTTGTCACAGTGTTGACTCATAAAGTCAAAATGTTATATGTGGCATTTGTTTATTGATCATTTTATTTTAATACATACACTAACGCAAAAATATAGCATAAAAGTTACAAATATTTTTCAAGGAACATTAATGTGCAGATCCTTGTACCTTCTTGTTGTTTTGCTCTTTATAGAGAAACACAAACACAACAAGCTGAAATTAGCTGCTTGCTAGCCTGCAGTCTACGGCTTGCTGTTTACAAATGGAGGTTTTAAAACCTCTTCACTCTAATAGAAGTATTGTGTGGACATTCACAGTGAAGTTTGCACACCATGACAGTGTGTGTAAGCTATTTACACACACATTAGTCATACAGTATAAGCTATTTACACACACTGTCATGGTGATTTATTTGCAACTACAAATCTCTCCAAACTACCAAATTTGTTTTTCTTGTACGTTAAAGGCCAGAGTGCATCCTACTTTCAGTCTACTGACCAGAAATGCACATCTGCATTTCCTTTATCTTCATTTTAAAGCAAAGAAGGAACTTTTTTGCTGCAACATTTATACCAGTCTCTAATTTGTTTTGTTTAAGAGGTTCATCAGCCATAACTATTTGGCATTTCTTGATGACAGTAACAGGCCCATGTATCTTTGAGGACTAAAGTAAGTGTCTGTCTGTGTGTTACTGCTGACTCTGCATGTACCTGTGGGACAGAGGCAGTCCCAGTGTGTGAAGGGCTGCGATGTGAGCTGGTGTGAGAGTATGAACTGATGACAAGGGAAAACAAAAATCAGAGATGTCACAATTTCATCGTGAGGCCCGAAGAGTCATGAATTCCTGAAGAAACAGATCTCTCATACAAGCAACAGTGCAACTTCCTCGGTGAAGATTGCACTGCTTTACCTGATGGGGAAGAGGACAGAGGGCCAGGCAGTGCTGTGCAAAGTACTGACATGAAACGCTCTGTCTGCAGCAGAGAAACACAATTGAATAGTTGAGCAATACATCAAATATAGGACATAGAAAATGATACATGCATCTTATAGAGAAAGATAAATTGCAATACCTCCTCTAATTCATGTTTTGCAGGTCCATTTTCTTGCAAATCGACACCAGCTCTAACTGCATGTGACAAAGGGCAAATATTATTACTTTATTGTAGGAAAACACCCCTTTGAATTTTTAATACACATTATCAAAAAACATAGACGACGTTAAATCCTCGTGTAGTTTTGTCATGACGCTCTTTTACATGCTGAACTTTCTTTGTGTACTAATGCTGGTAGAAGTCCTCAAATATTTATGTCTAAATAAGAGAGATGCTGTAAAATTACACCAAGCCACCAACGCTGCATGTCATGTAACATTAGTAAAACATTACAGGGGAAAAAACTTTGTAAACTTTTAATGATTATAAAAGTCAAAGCCAAGCAGAATCTAGGTGCTGAAGTACATCTGGAGCTCTTAAAGAGCAGATTGGCTATTTAGTTACCAGATCTCTGATCTCACAAGTTTTGGTAAACGCAAGAATCTATGCACAAATTGAATGTTCCACTTCATCAGGAAAACTTGGTTCTCTACCTGTGAATGTGTTGCAGAATCCAAGGACTGCCAGGATCAGGAGGGCAGCTGCGGCCATGATGCAGAGAGAGATGGCGTGCACACGGAGAACTGTTTGAGTCTCTTTTTTCCCCTCTCCTGCTCAGATTCAGATGAAGAATGACTGTGAGCTTTCATTCACTGTAAATGTACACCCCACCTGCGGAGGGTGTGGAGATGACGACGGCTCCCAAGAGGGCGAGGTTTTGAACAACAAGGAAAAGATGGGGAGATAAAACTTGACAATTTGAAAGCTAGAATAAATGTAATATTGCCGTTTTGCTTATCGCAGTGATGTTGATTCCTGCACAGACTTTGTGCGTTAGAATAAAGTTAGGTTGAAGACCTTACAGTTGAAATAAAACATTGATCTTAAACAACTGAACGATATGTAGAGCTGTGTTAAATTGATTTCATTCTTTTAATTTTCCACATTATAAGCACAAACTTTATTTGGATTTTATTTGGCAGATCTAAACAGAATAACATGTGAAATAAAAAGAGAAGGACTAAGTGTGGGGCCCATTTATATGCAGCCTCCTTTTTTCTGATACCTCTAGATAAAATCCAGTGCAGCCATATGCCTTCAGAAGTCAACTTTTAATTTGTGCTGATGCTGCATCTCTTCCGCCTTGGATTTGTAATCATATAAAATCAAATGGGGCTTAATTTTGGAAAAGTTTCGAGATGCGATTAGATTACAGTAAACTTTATGAGGTTTGCCCTTAGATGGACTTTTGATTATTGCTCTACTATCACGAGAGTCTCATTGAAGAGAAAACATGCCTGCTGTATTATGATGTGTTGCATAAAGACCTAACATGGTGTTAGTCTCCCTCTCACTATCACTCCTAAATTGCTAAAACAGATATGCAAAAGACAAGGACTATTAACATACACAACTCAAATGGAAAACCTTTCAATGTGATTTTTGATTATGAAATGTGTTCGATAGGGTTCTGCAACAATCAAATTGTAAGTTATGTTACATCAAATGTAAGTTAGTTTAATAATTACAGGATGACATAGCAGAACTAAGCAATCAGTTGGAAAAAAAATACATTTTTATTTACCTGCTATCTGTTTGATAGAAAATATAAAGTTACTCATGTAACTTTATGCGCCAAAGAATAATGTATTCTGTTATGTAGTTAATTTAATTGTTGGTGTTAAACGCGAGACAGATAATATTAGTGCTTCATTGGTAAATTAGCTGAAATAAGGGCTTCTTTGAAGCCTCTGTGATATTGCTTTGACCTCTGAGTTATTATGATACATTTTTGTATTTAACTCACTCTGAGGCGTGTCATCGTTTTGCTTCTGCGTCTTAATTTCCTTGTGGTTGGATTTCTTGCGACGCCTGGCGGCGGATAGAAGTAACAACATGTTGGTGCGGCAGCAGCCGTCGCTTGGTCCTAACCGGATGTTGATACTGGCTGAAAGCGGAACGCAGACAGGAACAGCTGAAAAAGAAAAACAAAGCCACGACGACGACGACAGAAACAAAACACTTGCGAACAATATAGTGTAAATATTGATGACATTATCGCGGGACGAACATTTCAGTGCCATTCAAACCGGATTTTGAAAGGTAGGAATCTGTTATACTGAGCGAAGCTGAAATATTCGTTTGTTGTTGTTTTTTCTGCTCCTAGCCTGTTGTCGCTGTTAGCTGAGCGGTTAGCCTGATGTTTGCTTCCACTGACTTTCTCACCGACTAAAATGTTTTGGTGTGCTACGAGGCGTGAAATCTCACTGGAAAACGAGTAACGCGTTTATCTTCTGTAAGTTCGTCGAAATGTCTTCTTTTGAACAGCAGCGCTCATTCAAGAGGCTTTATTTTAGGCATTTTAACAAGAACGTGTAATGTCTGAACTGTTATTTGCGGCCAACCTTATTCATGTCGAGCTTATCAGTAACATAGAGCTCAGTTTAAGGAAATTGTAATGCAACAGAACACGCACACAACAAAAGAAAGAAAAACAAAAAAAAAACAAAAAACAAAAGCTCACCTTTAAAATATATTTATAGTTGGTATTTAGAAGTAGGACATTTTCAGCTTTAAATTAAATAATCTTTAAAAATGGGACTTGACACCAAAGAAATGTCAAGTGTCCGAAAACATTAATTACATGCGCAGTTAATAAAGAAAATATGGCTTGAAATGGTATCATTTACTGCAAAAACACAAGTTGCCACTGTAGTAATAGCAGGTTATGTAGCATCATTTGCACATTATCCAGTGAGGGATTTCACAGATAATAGTGGAGAAAGATAAGAGAATATTTCTAGAGAAAACCGTAAAATAACGAGATCAGCTTTCAGTGGATTGCTAATAACACTGTTCGGTTGCCTTTTTTTTAAAATAATAAACCCTGTTTTAGGGATTTTTCCACATAAAATCCTAAACAGGTCAACCTTAAATATTTCCTATTATATGCATTTTATTGTTAGTGCTATTTTTATCTGGAATTTAAGGTAAATTCCAGATAAGTAGAGTATGGTTAATACTATTAACTATACCTAGAGCATAGTGTATTAAAAAAAATAGCAAAATATGTCCCAATTTTCAGTTATTATGGATTCATTTGCTTCACACCAGTTGATCTCCTGGAAGATACTTATTTATGATAAATCACGTAGACTAATGACAGCTAAAAAGGGTCAAAGCTGTCTTCATTTATTGTATTTGCACATTATTTCCTGTATATTTTGTCTTGTGCTCTATTTCTGGTGATTGTATTATGACTCAGAAAATGGGACGCATCTTCCTGGATCATATTGGCGGGACGCGCCTCTTCTCTTGCGCCAACTGCGACACCATCCTGACGAATCGGTCCGAACTCATCTCCACACGCTTCACAGGAGCCACAGGCAGAGCTTTCCTCTTCAACAAGGTTCGTACACATACAGCTCCAGAGGTTTACATTTTGTTAGCAGTATGGATTCCTGATTAATTTGGGAGCTTTTAATGGTTTATTTGAACTGCTCTTTGTGCAGATTGTGCTCATAATATAAATACATCTTCATTGATTTCATTAAAAAAAAGATTAGGTGCAGAAGTTTGAATGTATATTGTATTTTCTGTAATTTCTAGGCTCAAAGTTATACATACATACATACATGCTAATGCTTTGTCAAATGTTCCCTACCGAGTTTTAGCAAAACAATACACAGTTTTTTAAACTTCTGGACAATTCTGGTAGAGTATTTGACTTGTCCTCTCAGAAATAGGAGTACTCATTCAAATTTGTTGAATTTGTGGCAGACCTTAAAGCATAGTCAACATTTTATTCAATAGGGAGGAGGTTAGAGCCATTTGAGAAGCTCAAAACCAGTTTAATGTGTGTTTGTAATTCTTAACTGGTTGGAAAACCCAATTGAACCCAAATTTAAACTATTTCACCTAAACTATTAATCTTGTATGAAAGAAAATTAGGTAGAGTGATCAGAAACAATCAAGGAAGCATTAAAACTCAACTCTATCCAAAACTGTAATATACTGAGAGTACCATTGTTTAACATCAACAGGAACTGAGAAAAGATCAGCTTTAAAGCAGAAAAAAAAAAGCTTTCAAGCTTGCGTGAACTTTACAGATGCACACACAGACCAGCCGAAGGCAGACCTAGGAAAATAAATCTCTTTTTTTTTTTTTTTTTTTTTTTTTTTTTAACAA
>NW_006799947.1:4687317-4739306 GCF_000485575.1 Poecilia formosa | reverse complement strand
ATTTTTAATTCAATTTATCGATACTTTTATAATTATTTATATGACTACTTATACTTAATTGTCATAATATATAATTTTAGTATTTCTTTAATTGTTTTAAAGTATTATAATGTGTTGAGTTCTGCTCCTGGACAAGGGCTTTTACAGGCATCATCCACCGACTACAATGTTTAAAATAAAACAATATTCGCAAAAAAAAGAAAAATATACATTGTTGTGCTCACATGACCCAGGTTAGTTTAGTTAGATATTTGAAAAAAATATATTTTGTGTATATTTTATTCAAATTTCATGCTTTATCCATAGGACCTGTTTTGTCCCTATTCTCAAGAATCACTGAGAGCACCATTGTTTAACATCAACAGGAACTGAGAAAAGATCAGCTTTAAAGCAGAAAAAAAAAAAATCTTTCAAGCTTGAGTGAACTTTACAGATGCACACACAGACCAGCCGAAGGCAGACCTAGGAAAATAAATCTCTTTTTTTTTTTTTTTTTTTTTTTTTTTTTTTTTTGTCAGACAAAGACAAATGTTTGGAGAATGTTTGGAGGAGGGAATGCAATCCCCCAAACCAAAACCTAAAAACAGAACTAATTCTCAAACATGACATTTTCAGCGTCATAATGTGGGATCATTTGCTGCCAGTGGTGTCTGTGTTTTAAATAGAAGATGGACTAATGAGCATAGAGAAATACAATCAAATATTAACCTTACAATACAATTCATATTAACCTAAAATCAGCAAGATGGACAGCTTGGACAGGAATTCACTTCTACACCAATTTCTCGATTGTAGGTTGTAACTATAACCTGATATCAATGCCAACGAAGAGTGTTTGTAAACATCTCAACAGAACCGCAATGCTTGGCTCCTCTGTCCCCTCCGCAGGTGGTGAACCTCCAGTACAGCGAGGTGCAGGACAGAGTGATGCTCACCGGCAGGCACATGGTGCGGGACGTCAGCTGCAAGAACTGCAACAGCAAGCTGGGCTGGATCTACGAGTTTGCCACCGAGGACAGCCAGCGGTACAAAGAGGGCCGCGTCATCCTGGAGAGGGCGCTGGTGAGGGAGAGCGAAGGCTTCGAGGAGCACGTCCCCTCGGACAACTCCTGAGTTCCCGGACCCGCTCGCGCCCTCCCGCTCCGCTTCTGCCTTCCCTCCACGATGCACATCATCACCTGCACACTTGGGGTGGGGGTATGGGGGGGGGACCTGTGAGGTTTTGACTTCAGCTTCCCTCTCCTTCCCTAACCTTTGACCTCTTTCAATTTTTTTAAAATGATAAATAAATAAATCGTGTGCTGGATAGGCATCCCTTGCCCCCCCAAAAAATATTCCCGAAGTCCCTCACCGCAGCTGTAACGAGGTGTCCCTTCACTCACCCGCATAAGCATGATCACTGAGTTTACATCCGACACACTTTGACGCTAACTGAGTTTACGGAGGAAACATGGACGTGGTTGAGCTGTTTCTGTTTATGGAATTCAGAGAGAGCTGATTCTCCCTGCAGAGCGTCGCAAAATGAGCCTCTACTTCTAATTTTTGTGATATTTGTGCTCCCGTGTTGTTTTGTGTTGTGTTGTGTTGTGTTGTGTTGTGGGACCGTCACTTCTTCACACCGAATGCATTTAAGACACCAGCATGGCTGTTTATTCTCCGTCGGTTACATTCTTTTTTTCTTCTTAGCTTCTGGTTTAACGGACGTAGTGGCGTTTAAAAAAATCTCCGTTCTCATTACCAGCGATACAGTGAGGACCGCACAGAATGATGTCATATTTTAATATTCTTTGTGCTCAACAGTGATTCAGCTCCTGCTTCGATAGTGTACATACGGTTTGATTGACGCGACCTACAGCTTCTGCTCATGATGTGAAAGTGGTACCGTTGTAGTTGTTACCGTGGATGCTGGGCCTGCCTGTGTGCCGTGAGAAGAGCAAAGTGTACTGTGACATCCTTCTTGTTTAGAAGATGATGAGTGCTACCTGAAAGTAGCTGCGACTCCGAGCTAAACGCAGAATATTAGGGTTTGCCGTTTTAAACACGAGCTCTCTGCCGATGCTGCCCTCAGCATGATGACCCACTCTTTATATAACCTACAGCTTGGGGCATATTTTGTCATCAGATGACTTGTTTTATAAAAACCAAAAGCCAGCCGAGCTTTAATGGGGTACTTAGCCCTTATTTTTGGACTCTGTTTTTATAATCAAATTGTATGGAGAGAAAAAAAACAACTTTTTTTTTATGACATGTGATGTTAATGTTAGACTGTTTTGGGGTGCAGTTTGATACAGTGCTGGTTAGAAGTTTACATAATGCTCTGCATCATCGTCATGAATGTCATAAGTTTGGACGTATTTAGCCAGTAGATTTTGACAACCATTTGGTGCACGAGTTTGAAATTATTGCTATTTTTTTTCTGATTTACAAAGGTTCAGAACTATACATTTAGGCTCAGATATATATACATACTCTTCCCACACAACTTCCCCATTCACTATTTGGTTAAATTCCTTTCGAGAGTTCCAACTCAAAGCCACGTTTTGGAGCCACTGACCTGAGAATGATAGAGCAAGTTTAAGCTTTTAAATTCAGAGAGTTGAGGACAACTTGTTTCTCATTTTTGAGAACCTTGATAGTGTCCTGCTTTATCCATTCCAGGCTGCATGTGCGTTTGGGGTCTTGTTGGAACATAACCTGGAAGGAAATTGGCTGCAAAAGTTCACAGATATAATGAAAACATGAAATTGTGGTATCACTGAATAATGCTAGGACTTTTCACTCTTCTCTTTGTTTACCACCATCATGGCGACCAGTCACAAAGAACTATGAAGACAGTGACTCGCTTCAACATCTGCAACTTCACCAGAAGCCAACAGGCTGAAACTTGGACAGTGATCCCAAACACACACATTAAAACTGGGTTAGTAATGAATAATGCAAAGTTAAACTTCTCATATGTGACCCAGGCCTCGAAACTTTTGAGAACGTGTGGATGATGCTAAAAAGTCAGGCGTATGCCGAGAAACCAGCCAGTTGAAATAAAATCAGCCAATTCTAATACAAAGATTGATCAGTTATTAGCTGAAATTGTGCCAGAGGCATGTGATTTGGGTGCAACTTACTAAATGACATTGAACCAAAAGTGGATGGTGATGTATGTATAGTTTCGAGAGAAAATCAAGAGTAAGTTGTGTTAATTAAAATAATCATTGAAGTTGTATGGTCATTCCACCCTGATATACAGACGGCACCATTTAATGCCCTAAGTAAATATTCATGGGCTTGTGTAAACTTGTGACTGACTCTGTTTTTATGAATGTATGTAAGTTGTTACCAAAATGGCCAAACCTTCAATAGATAGATCCTTAAAAGTTTTGTTGGTCACACAATGGATTATTTCTGCATGCAGAGTAGTAATAGTAATAGTGTATAGTATTCTGTTGTTCAGTTTTTGCATTTTATTCACAGACAAATTGATTTATCTGCTTTGTATTATATCTGCTTTTGTGACAATATTTTTCTTGAATTGAAAGATTGTTGTTGTTTTTTTATTATTATTATTATTTTTGCTGTGGCTATGATCATATTTTCTCTAATGTGATTTCTAAATAAATTTGTGGTCTTGTTGAGTTTGCGTCCTACTATTTTATTCATAAAAAACGCTTCAATTACTAATTGATAAGAGGGGCGTTTTCCTTGCATGACTGATTAGTGTTTACGCGGAAGAAAATGGGACTGCAGGTACCATGTAGGCCTGTAGGGGGCAGCAGACTACTGAGGGAAAAACCTTCAAGACGTTCTCTGCTGGAAATGCTGCTGATGCGGCTGCCTCTGACGTTAATCCGCTTGGCAAAGTCTGACGTGTTTCACTGCACTCCTCAAACACACGCTGTTGATGTCTCTCTGGAAGAGATAAAAGAATATTCTCAGGAATGATTCAGAATCAAGTAAATATTCAGAGCTTAAGAAAGGAGATACTGCTTCCTTTTTTTTTTTTTTTTGAAGCAGAAGGTAAAAACCAAGTTAATCCAAACCTTGCAGCGCTCAGTGTGAAAAATCGTCACCCTACAAAAAAGAAGCTTTGACTACTTTTGGTTTATAAATGGGAAAAGATGATTTACTCCTCAATCCACCCACTAATATTGCAGTATTGCCGTAAAGTTATATAAAGCTGTGATGCTACTGAGAGAGGAAGAGAGGGGGAGAGACTTGGAGGGGGAACAACAGGTCTCCTTTTCTGCAGTGGCTTCTCACACTGAGCATCCAGGACTTAAACTTTGCGCACACAAATATTAAGATTCTTGTTTGCAGGTGTCTACATGTGTAGCACCAAAGTTTTTATTTATTTATTTATTTATTTATTTATTTATTTATTTTTTATTTCCATCATTCAGAAACTGGGAGCATTCATGGATTCAGAGCACGGGTAGACTTCTGACTCAGTTTAATGCTATTTATGACTGGAGGCAAAAAGAGGTGCGCTCTCCAGTGTCATAGTTTCACTCGTAGGTTTTGTTTTCTCCAAGTGTCCAGAGGTGTTTGCAGAGAAAGTCATCTGTTGAGAAAAAAGAAAAATGCTCCTCGTCCAGCCTGTTTGTCTGCATATCATCGGACCGACGAAGCTCAGATTGAGACTTTTTTTTTTAATTACCCTGAAAGTATAGCGAAAGGAATTCTGCGACGTATTCATTAAAGGTTAATCTCACCATTACCCTCTATAATAACTTTGTAATGTATGTTTAAAATATAAAAGTAGTGACGCAGAATGAGGGGAGTCTGTGCATCATCAGTTCTCTCCACCTTTCAGAAGAAATATGAACTTATCCCCAGAAGCTGGAGAAGAACTGTAGGGAGGAGGGGAACAAGGAATTGGCTCATGATTCAGCGTGTTCTGAATTTATTTAGCCTTTGTTTCTTCATTGTTTTTATGGAATGCTACCGACACGCCTCCGCCCCGCAGATTACAGAATAAACTTCTTTTTCCACCTCTCTCTCTCTCTCTCTCTCTCTTTCTCTCTCTCTCTCTCTCTTTCTCTCTCTCTCCTCGCGTACACAAAAGGAGTGACATCATTCTGTCACCAGTAGAAAATAGCATGCTTTCCATTGACATCATCCTACATCCCGTTGCCGGGAGACGGAGGGAGTCAACACGAGTTACTATGGTGACTGCACTTCACCTTCAAAGCTCCTGACCTTTTTGGTTGTCTATGGTAGATGCATGACTGTGTGTGTGTGTGTGTGTGTGTGTGTGTGTGTGTGTGTGTGTGTGTGTAAAGCAGACAAGGCAAACAGTGGTCCCCGGTGTTGTGTAATGTGAACGTTCAAGGTCTTGTTGAGTCATTCGCTGCGACGTAGAAGCTTTTTACAGTGCATTTGGGATTGAAAGGGCTCCGGGGGGCGGGAGGGAAGGGGGTGTAGCCTGCAGCTGATCAAAATGTCATCAGTGTCTCCAAACATAAGAATAATGGAAACTACTGTGTGACGGAGATAAAGGCCACTAGATTTTGTATATAAAGTCTATCGAAAGATAGATAGCTGTGGTTTTGCAGAGACAAGGATAGGGACATCTTTAACAAAATGTTATGTAATATGTAAATTTACATAGATGTACATACTTAGGTGTTTGTTGCTGTTAATTTGGAAGATTTTTGCTCATAACCACTGAGAAGCCAAAATTTTAGTTTCCAAAAAAATAAAAAAAAACTGGAACAGAGATTCTGCAAAAATGTTATGACCTTCAGAATCACATAAACCCTCCATAAGGAGGGTCAATATTAGCGGCTAAAGGTCATTGCTGAAAAAATAAATTGGGTGTCCATAGGCACAGGTGTTTAATGGTAAGGAACAAAAACGGTGTGCATTAAAAAGGTTTAAGGAGATCCTAAAGGTGTTGTCTGCTCTCCTCAATCAGAAAAAATGGTCAAGCATCTTACCAAGAATAAAGGAGAAGGAAGCACTGGAAGGTTGCACAGTGTAGTCTTTCTTTTTTGTTGTTTTTACATAGAAATACATTATGTGTTTCCAATGGAAGTGCAAAAGTCATAAGATAAAAGAGAAAATAACTGTAATGCATGTTCTTTATTATGCCAATTTTCTCTACAATAAGCTAAAAATGCAGCATTTTTATGACAAAAAGTAACATTTCTGATGGGATTCATGAATCAATATGGATCCTCTTATGTTTTAAATATTAATAGGTATGCTTATAGTAGTTTTCTGATTTTTTTGGATGGATGTTTTTCTATTTTAGTTTAGAATTTTTTATTTTAGATACTGGTCACTATGTCTTTTAAATTGTTTGCCATGTTTAGCCAAATCTGTTTTAGAGTAAAAGTTGAAGGAGCAACATTAATAAAAGAGTAATAGTTTGCCAAAGACAACATTTTCCGATTTTAATTGTAATTTGTAAGTGGAAATCCTGGAAGTGTCCATCTGCTTGTGCAGAAAGGCCAGTTTTATATCGTTCTTCAGTTGAGGTCATAATAATTTAGATACTCCCAGTCTTTGGGAAAGGTTGTGAAGTTTCAGCAGCCGGTGGTGTTTCAGTGAGCCTGCAGTTATTTGTTTTTGGAGAAACAGAATTTGTGGTTTTCGTTGGCTGTGAGCCATAACCCTAAAAAATAAACACTTGAATAAACGCCGTCGGAACTGAATTTCCTCTTCTCAAATGCTCCATTTTAGCGAGATGCATCAGTTAAACTCAAGTTTATGTACTCAACAGGACACAAAACAAACACAGGAGGCTTTTAATGAGGTGATAGAGATTTATTGAGATACATTTAAGAGACTGCCTTTTCATGGTGTCCACACTGTTTACCTGAGGACGGTGACTCCTAAGAAGTCCAGCATCTGCAAGTAATTGTAAAACAAACATAACAGAGAATGTTTGGAGATTGAGGCTGGCTCAGGAGTTATAAACTAAAAAAAATATATATATAGGACCATATAAACCTTTACTCATGGATAATAAAACTGCAAACACAGCTGCATCACAGTGATAGGAATCAACCATTTTTAGTGTTTAAGTAAAAGGACCCGCAGATTTAAAAAAAAAAGAAAAAAAAAAGACACTTGTGTGGTGGATACACACAGTACAGAAGTTACTATATACGGCTACCTAAGGAGACAGTTACTCCTTTATTACAGAATCAATGAGGTTTGAGACAAGGGAAGTGCGGCCGAAGCACTGCTCCAAACTGGTTTTAGTTTCAGTCCTTTTTTGGCATAAATACAGCAGCTTTCTCAGCTGTCACTTGCTAATTGAGTTTAGCAGGCGCATCGATGCCAGTCCAGGGGAGAGGGACACATGCAGAGGTGGGCATTACAGGGCTTTTTTGGATTAGGCTGACCTCAGGGCCGTTTTTCCACTCCAAGTCTGGTTACTCTGGACCGCTCTGCAGATCGAGGGGTAAAGTTGCCTCAACAGGACATTCCTCCTTCCCCAGAACCTGCCTGAACAAGGCATCGTTTCATTCCCAGGAAGAGGGCTTAAAAACTCAAAAACTCCTACGCTTTTGCAGCCGCTCGCATGTACGACTGTTGATTTTGTAAGAACACAAGCGAGCTGCAGCTTGGTCTGCGGTCGACAAAGCTGATCCTCCCTGACGAGAAAGACTACGTTCTGTTTGGTTATTTGTTTTTTTGTTTTGTTCTCCACATCGTTCATCCGTTTCTCACCTTTGGTTTTTCTGTGCAAAATCAACTTGAGCAATTAGGGCTTCAATGATAATGAGAGAAAGTTCTCTTGAGGGAGCAAAAACTATTATAATAGGGTAATTACAGTGCCTTGCAGAGCATTCAATATCCCTCGTACTGTTCTACAATGTAATATGTTGGGATTTTATATGACGGACCAACATGAAGTGGCACATACACATGGAAAGTAATATCTAAAAAAAACAAACAAAAAAAAAAAAGTTTCTTACTGGAACTTTTTCAGCCTCATTTACTCTGACACCTGGAAATCAAATCCAGTGCAACCAATAGCTTGGATTCAATCCAGCTGCTACGCGAGGGCCTCCGAATATATTTTAGAAAACATTACTGAAGAAACAGGACCTCGGGGACCAACACGGAAAGCCGACAGGGTAGGAAATAAATCCATATCCTGAGCTGTAAACATTTCATGGCGTAATGTTCCACTGATCATCTTTAAATTGAAAGAGCATGGAACAACTGCACACGCCCCGCTGTCCATGTAAACCGGGCCAGGCAGGGAGAGCGTTAATTGGTAAAGGAGCCGAGAGGCCCGCGGACCACGACCAGCTGTGCACTCAGGAAGGAAGAGGAAAACAAAATGTTGCAGAGTATACTCACAACCAGAGGAGTACCAAGGACTTCAGCAGTCCTGGTGCTCTACTGGGATGCATGTTAGTCTTTCACATAAAATCCTAATAAAAAACATTGAGGTCTTAATGTGGAAAAAAAATGTGGAAAGCTTCAAGGGGGATCAAGACCCTGCATGGCACTGCATACCCAATTCTAAACATATACTTTATAATAAATCTCTGGGAACTATTTATTTCCTTGATGCACAGCTAATAAAAAGTTCAACCACCAAGTGCTTTTTTTTTTTTTTGGATGATGGTCAAAGTCAAGTCATTATACATACACAAATACAGGTGGACAATAATATGGCTCTGCTCCCATTCATTATGTAAAACCAATGGCGACATAGCATAACAATAAAATGGGTTTCGCAGGCATGGCGATATAAGAAACACCAACCGTTTCATGACAGATTTCCACACAGACACCCTAAACAACCAAGTTTTAAACACAGACAACATAAAACCGGTAAAACACAAAGCGCAACTTAATTAAGAAGGATTGTGCAGAGAGGTATATACAGTCGTGGTAAAAAGAAAGTGCAACCTATCTAAATTCCCGGGTTTGCCATGAAGAAAAAAAAAAAAACTGGAACCTCTAAATAATTCGCTAAATTTGAAATCATTTAGAGGTTCAAACTCTTAAAATAACAGACTACTTTCTTCTCACCCTGACTGCACGAAGGTCAAGTGGAACATCACACGTGATGAATTCCTTGAACCCAGCAAGGATAGATACACTCAACATTCCTCTTTTTATTCTTTGCCAGCATCGTAATCTCTCCACTGTAGCCGGACATGCAATCTGAAGATGCACTTATTACTCTCTGAGGCAGAAAAGCTTCTGTTCCTCAAAGGGATTCAGATCAGCTCACTGATCAGCTTGAAACACCTTCGGCTGGTTGTTGGTGAAAACTTCTTCCCCCCTCAACTCCCAATTAAAACAGTGTCTCCCTCTCTACTGGATCTTTCTCTCCTGCACTTTTTCCTTCCAGTATCGATGGCAAGCCATCTCAATCAGCTCCAGCCCTCCAGCGAGCTTCTGCTGGACGGTGAACACCACAGTCATAACCAGGACGTAGAGCCGGAAGGAAGGCCAGAGCCACAGGCCAGCGAAGCAGAAAGCGATGAAGCCGCTCCAGTACACCAGCGAGGCCGCTTTGATCAGACCCACCCGCAGCTCCGACTTGCAAGGCGGCACTCGCGCGACGCCGTCCCTGTCGAAGCCCCGCGGCTGGCCCGAGTAGAAGTCGCGCAGGCGGCTCTCCTTCTCCGCCCAGCGCTCTCGACACCAAGACTCCAACTCTGTAGACGAGGACGGCAGCAAAGAAACCGGATAGCGCCGGACGTGAAAGTGGATCTCACGAGGGAATTCTCCTAAGACGAGGTGACGCTCTGTCTGCGGGATGTTCTTGGGGTATGCCACGGTGATGTCGTGGACGGCGTCCAGATTGTCTCCTGCAGAAAGGAGGAAGAGATAATCAAGTGGGGGCAAATTTACCGATCCAGACGTTGATATGGCGAGACAGGAGATTTATTTCCGTCTATGATAAATTAATCAGCGAGGCAGAGATGCATCTTTTTCTCTTAAAATCGACCAACCAAATACTGACAAATCTGAATGTTTTCCCATTAATTAAATGCACTAAAACTAAAAACTTCCATCATTTTGGCTCTTTAATACACGAAGCAACAGAAGTTTAGATCCAGGTGTTTGTCAGGCACACTCTCATTTGGACTGCAGTTGCCACTAAATACATCTTGTGTTACCATGTACTTTCCAATGATGCTACAACTGTTATTATTACATACGTTTGTTATTTTGGTTTCGCGGTTTTGTGTTTTCTCTTTCTGCAGACTTCAAGGAAGTTGACTTGTGCTCTCGCTATGCTTCTTTACCTCCACTACTGCTACCTACCTACTTACTTCCTTTTAAAACTCTTCCCCACCTTTACCCATTTTTCCCCCCCATCTATTACATTTAAAATGAACTCAAAGCAATTTCAAATAAAGTTTTCAAGGCCAATGCTTCGCTTGTGAAAGTAAATCTCTCGGTTCTCACCTTGACTCTCTGACAACCGTTCTGAGTGCCACACTGCTGGACACGACACATTAAAAAAAAAAAAAAAAAAAAAAAAAAAAAAAAAGAAAAGAAAGAAAACACCCGACGGAATGTGTGGTAATGATTTTTTATTTTTATTTTTTTAAATCTGATAAAGGTTAGTAATACATAATCTAACCCTCTGCGTTTTCACACATCCACCCTGTTCAATTAAAATAAAGATTTATTAGCCCATTAGCCGATTTAAAGCCACAGCGACCTCTACATCACTACATATCTGCAGTGCCCCTTATAATAAGCTGGGAAGGCTAAATTAAAGATCAGATGCATGAGGGGACACCTGGCAGCGCCTGGTCCCGCACAGCTTAGGTAAAAATAGAGACGGGAGGGGAACAGTAGAGCTGGACGAAGACAGCGCGCGCCCGTCATCAGCCTGCTGCGCAAAGACAAGAGGCGGAGAATTAGCTAAGTCATATGATATCACAACACCTGCTAGGAGAGTTAGTGCCATCATCAGCAAACAGTGCGAATGGGGGGGTGAGACAGAAGGGCCAGATGTGGTATTAAAGACCTCCCTATAGGGGAGGAGAGGTTGTGGGGGGGGAATGCTTCCAGAATTAGCTGATGCAGAAACGTGAGAATCTCAGGGGAGCTATGATGGCTGGCAGTGGGACGGAGCACAAGTCTGGGACTTAAAATAATAACAGGTACGAGCTCCACTCTAGAAGCGTCACTGGAATAAGTACAGTCATCATCGGTTTGCTGATGGAAGATCACGGGCTTTGTGGCCTGTTTGCTTTTACTGTAACAAATATTAATCAGCTAAAAACGCACGCGTCTGTCATCTGGCCACAGGCCGACCGCAAGCGCACTGTCATCATGTTGAATATGGACGTTGCGTAATCTCGAAAGCAAGCAGACCATCCTGACCTTTTCTCAGTTTGTCCACGATGAAGGTGAATCCGGTGGAGCGGGGATGAAGCACATACTCCATTTTTGGAAGGTTGTTCTGCGCAGCGAACGCGTCGCTCTTTGCTTTCGTGTTCTCTGCAGGGAACACACAAAATGGAAAAAATGAAAACAAACAATCTCCAAAAGGTGCTTCATCTTGTTACACGTCATTGGACATTTAAGTTTCGCTGGTTAAAAGATACATTAACATTTACATATTTATTTTGAAACTCATTGATTTGAAGTTAAAATAAGCATCATGGTAAATCAAAGCATAATCGGTTATTAGAAAATTTACATTTTTCTCTTTTTTACTTTTTTTCCCACTTTTTTGTCACATTACAACTAGAAGCCTTAATGCCATTTTCACAAGATGTCATATGATAAGACCAACATAAAGTGGTTGCGCAACAGTGAAACTGAAAACCTGAAGTGTGGCATGCAGTTAAAGTCACACTTTAACTGCATGCCACCGTTAAAGTGGCATGCAGTTGTAGTAAACTGAACTGAATGGTTCAGTTTACTACAACTGAACCATTCTCACCATAAATTTGCTTCCATCTATACATTTCTATTATAGCTCTGGCTTTATTCTTGGTATCGTCACCCCGATGGAGAAAATTATCCCCACACCATGATGCTGCCACCGCCACATTTCACACTGGGTACAGTGTGTCGAGTTAACATTCCTCCACAGCTTGGCATGTAGGCCAGTAAATTCAGCTACTCTCCTTCAGCTGTCCACTGTTTGTTAAACAGAGTCCGCCTGGGACTAATTCAATCCCAGCATAAATACAGCTGCTCTGTGTAAGCCTCAGTGGTTTAATAGAGAACATGACAGGGAAAGAAAAAAAAAAAATCCCAATGCGTCATGTTCTTTCCACTTTTCGTTTATGCACTTTGAGGCATATCACATGAAATCACCTGAAGTACATTAAAGTCTGGGGTTGTACGGGTGTTTTGAAGTAAAAATCACAAGTCCCACAGGCGGCACATGGAGTCATATAGACATTTTATTCCTAAACATATCCTGAATGTAAACCTCTGGAATGAAGAATTAAGGGAGTATTTAACTTCTGCTTAAGATGCAAGAACAGAACTCCTTCAGACTCTGGTTTAATGTGTCAAATTAAGCCTTTAGATTTAAGAGGCTTAAACTCAAATCTGCACAGGAACACACACACACACACACCCACACACACACGCAGTGAGACAAGTGTAAAACAATACGTAAAGCTCAGGAGGTAACCGGACAGAACTCCTTCATAACGTGAGCCGTGAAGAAGTTTAGCTGCCGTAAAGGACAGCGACTCGGGGCTTTGATTAGTTTAGCTGTGATGTCGAGGGGCTTTAAGCAAAAAGTCAAATCCTGCCTGGACTGACTGAGAGATCAGAACCCTCTCGTTGTAATGACACCGTCGAGGACACGTCGAGGGATTTAGGGACGGTTTTACACCTCGAAATTGTCCTTGCGTAACAGCGTCGGGGCCCAAATCACGTCTCGTAGTGCCGGTGGCATGTTTTGAACATTCATGCAGAGGCTGACGACTCCGACGGAGGCAAGCCATCCTACAAAAAAAAAGAAAAAGAAAAAAAAAAACTTGCACTGTTTACATCTCACCTGTGAGGTCTGTCCCCTCTGGGAACAATAACAGCTGCAGGGGCTCTCTGATGTCACAGAAGTAGTCCAGCATGTTTTCCAAATGTGCCTTGTCCATCTCCCAGCGACGCTGAATGAAAACAAAACAGGCCACCTGCATTGCCCAACCTGTAAAGCACACAAAGTTTTTTCCACACATAACCGATAAGTTGCTAATTTTTAACAGATCTGCATTTCTTTCCAACACCTGGTGCTTAAAACTTAACACACGACATTTGGAAATCCAGTTTGTATAACTAAAGTCTCTTAAAGCTTTTATGATCTGAAACATCTGCTTGAAAAGCCGCTTATTGGATGTAAATTTACCTTTAGATAGACCTCCAAATATATATATATAGTGTGGTTTCAGGAGTAATGACTATGCTTTATTTGCCTTGTTAAACATATAACACTGTGCAAATTTCTTGAATCATCGTTCATTTGTAATTAAAAGTACCTTTCAGAAGACACTTATAGTTTATCATGTTAGTAGCGACACAAAGAAACGTTTGAATATGAAGTGGAATAAAAATTAAGACCCGTCTCTGTGCATCTACACACTAAAGTAAAGAAGATTAAATCAGAAAGGTTGCATGATCTAAAGATGAATTTGTAAGTCCTGGATTTAGCTGTGGACTTTGACTGGGACATTCTGAAGCATAAAAATGCTTTGATCTAAAAAACTCTGGTTGCATTGCAGGAGCCGTCATGCGGGAAGGTGAACCAGTCTCATCATTTCCCTGGAGTCAGGTCCACCTCATCAATTTTGCATAAAATTATTTTAGGCCATCAAAAACCTTCCATGTCAAAGTTTTGCAGTACTCCGTATTTGTATTATATAATGCTTACTTCATGATTTGATGATAAATTGAGGAAACCACTGCTACATGCAAGCTTAAATATTAAAAAAATAAATAAATAAAAATTCTGTGCCTTTAAAATTTTTTTTGAAGAAACAATGGATGGCTCCAGCTCTTAATGTTGTACTGTAAGCAGTTATGCAATTGTATTTATCGGAAATGCCATGTGAAGCAGAAGCCATGTTGCATAAGTGTGCCAAAGAGTGTTTGTGTACGCGAGTGTGTGTGGAGAAGGGCCGGGGACCCAGTGCATACACACCGAAGCCGGGCAAGGCCTTGAGAGCAGCCTTGAGGCAGATCTTCTCCAGGCGAAGGTAGCTGTACCTGAGCAGACAACACCAGAGGAACATCCAGTCAAGACGGGTGCGGTGGTTCATGATGATCACGCTGCGCTCTCCAGGAATGAAGCCGTCCCCTGTGATCACCACCTTCACCCCAAACACCAACTCCAACAAAGACTACCGAGAAGAGAGAGAGAGTGTGAGCAAAAGAAAAGGGCAGATGGAAAGAGGAGCTGCAAGAGGGAAAAATAATTCGCTTTTAGTCGCTTTTCTCACTTTATCAAGACTCAACAGTGCTTTGTTCTACTCGCTTTGTCTTTAAAAACGAATCCAAGAGGGTTTGTTTTTACATGAGGCTGATGGAATACAAACTGTCGGTATCTCAAGCTTAGGTACATACCACAGGGAGGGTGAGCCAGGTAGCAACGATTCGATCCGTAAGCCAGCGGTACCAAGCCGGAGATAGCAGCATGAGCGGCAGGACTGGACCCAGCATGACGATACTTCCAAAGAAACTACCTAAAAATAGTGCCATAATGAAGAAGAGGCCTCGCACTGACACAGCCATCTGTAACAGACAAGACAAAACGAAAAGGACACCGTCACTAAAGAGACGGCTAAATGGAAAAGTCTACTTCTTCCAAGATACACGGACGGCACGTCCAAACTTTTGACAGTTCATGTGATTTATTCTTCACTTGGAACATTTGCAACATGAAACAAACATGATTATTGACACTTTCATCTACAATAACAACTGGATGCGGTGCTGGAGATCAGACATATTTTCCCACAAACAGTGGAAAATACAGACCAGACATTCCAAGCGTGGAATGTAAATAGGGGACCTTTTTTGACGATGGGTGATAAATTGGGGAGTCTAACAGTCACAAAATCAAGTTTGGTTGAACCTTATTCCGGTAAAACAATGCATTAGCAAACTAGCTTCACGTGGTTCGCTTGAGAGGAAAATAGAAAGCAACGCGTTTATTGCTCCTGAAGTATTCTGATTGAAACCACATCAGCATTCTGTGTGTTCGTCATGTGCGTTTTAGTCGGTGGAGGCGCCGCGAACGCCACTGGATCCCTGTGGAAAGAAAGCTGAGCTGTCATGGTTCAGGAATTTAAAACCAAAACTAGGGACCTTCAATTGTCCAGTACGTATCTGATGACTGAGCATCCCGTATCGTTTCAATGACATCAGAGGGACAACAGCTTCTGCTGCGAATGTTGCAAACGTGAAGTTTTCCCTTTGATAAGTGAAGGTCTACGCTGATTTATAACGACCTTATCTCTGTGGTCTGTGAAAACTTTTATACAAACTGTACCTAAAAGTTTGGCACAGTTAACATCGACTTCTAAAAAAAAAAAAAAGAGAGAGGGATTTTTCTTGTTTTAGAAAGGATGCATTTCCGACTCATCAAAAAGATTTCAACTGAAATATTTGAACTTTAAATATGTTTTTATGTTTCAAGACTTTTTTGACCATGACTTAGACTTAAAATATCAGATATGGCCATTTTATTTTTTTATTTTTTTTTTGCCTAAATTGGTGTTTTCCTGCTTTGACCAGAGCGGACACACCAATCTAACCTAAGTTCACAATATATTTTTGACAACCCGACTTTTTAAATCCTAGTCTTTAAGTCAAACCGTGTTAAAAGTGCTCTTTATTTCCTAGACCAACACGACGTTATTGTTTTGATTTTAATATCTTTAACATACAGTAAACTTGCCGGAGGTTAACAGGAAGGGCTGGAGATCCAGTGACAAATTCCTCCCAACACACCCGACTGTTGCCTTGAATCGTGGGGTTTGTCGTTTTGTAGTGCAAGTATGGAAAACTCGAGTGAATTTAAGGCCTAAAATTGCTGTTAGTAAATTAAAACCTACTTTACTTCCACAATCCCTGAATCAAAGGCATGTCCAATAATAGCAACTCTATTTTATTTTCTTCTAAACCACTAGGAGGAGGAAGTTTCTTTAAACTGACGAACGAGCCGAGAAACAGCATGTGCTGCACAAATATGGCTTTGAGAAACGATTTTTACATTGGTTGTGTAATACGCAGCAGACAAAAACATTACAAAACCAAAACATTGCTTACGAAAACTAAGATACGCTAATTTTATATTCGGGAATATCAAAGCCTGGACATGAAAGTTAAGAGAATCAATTTGCTGTTGCGGCAGCTTAAATAAAAACCAATGGAATCATGTTTTGCATATTACACCATGAGAAGCGGAACCGAATCAAGCCCCATGCTGACGCATCGAGTCAATACTGGTGCTATTGGGAGCTGTATCACCCACCAGGTGTTTCCCTCTCCTCTATAACCTGCAGCTCACACCTTTCCACCTCAATTACTCTCATAATTGCATAACCTCTTGGGTTTAAAGCACTCACTCATTATCTTGCCCTTGTTGACACCCTCTCTGGGAGCATGACGCAGCAGTTCTCATGGCAGCAACCACAGTGGCTCAGGGTACGTTTAAGTAATGCAAGCATGTTTGTGTGTATGATTATGCCGGCAATAAGGGTTTAAGGGCTACTCGGCTTAATGATGGAAAATGTGAGGTGTGACAAGAGAGGATAACAGCCTCGCTCAGCACAACTGCTACAGTTTAATTCTCGGCAAATGCAAAACAAACAAAAAAACCAACCAAAAAAAACAAAAAAGCACACCTTTGGGTGGCCGCTGGAAGAAATGCAAGTCTTGTACAGCATTAGGAATGATACACCTGGAGCCAGGGATATGAAAAGTCAACAGGATTATGAAATCCAAAACACACAAACACCAGGGAAGTAACCATTTACGTAACGCATCCACGGAAACCTTTGTTTTCATAAACCGAGGCTAGAAACACTCGAGCGCTTTGCAAGTCTCATCCATTTTTTGTTGGCTACAAATGTATTTGAATCACCATAGAAATAATCCTGAGAACACTTGCCCAAATACAGCCGCACAAAACTCCCAACATACTCTTCAGTGTCCAAGTCTGGATATTCTGGCAGAGATGCAGCATTCCTACATTTAGGCTAAATTCAGACATCCCAGCAGAGCCGAGTCAAAAGTTCAACCTTGTCTCGGCTAAACAATGAGCTTCAAGTGGTTCGTTCGTTTGTGTGAGATGGAAAAAAGGCACATGAATGAAGTAAGTGGTGCAGAAAATCTAAGTGCACCTCATACTATTAAGGTCAATTAAATATGCTCTACCTGAATCATTCACTGACGTGGAGCAATCTGAGGACGTTCCTTCCCTGTTCATGAAATGCATCAAAACTGAAAACTCCCACATTTTTAGTGCACATAAATATGACTTTGTTATAATCTTGGAATCCGTTCATCGTCTGAAGTCCACTTCTCCCCATTTTATGGTCAATATTTGTTGCATTTACCCGTTTAACTGAATACACAAATAAAATGTATTTGACTTGTAATCCTCGGAAAGGAAATCAAGATTCCTGCAGGTCACTATTTTAAGAAAACCAGAAATAGGCAGCCTGCACAAGCCTCATCTGTGCATCTATCTACCATCTAAAACTACTTCCGATTTGCATCATCGACACGAGAGTACACAATGGTCTTACTGTGTTTCCAACAACATGCAAACTAATAAGTTTATCTAATTGATGATTTCAAAAGAAGCCTTTATTTTACGCAACTTGTAAAAAAAAAAAAAAAAAAAAAGGTCCCCCTGTTAAAAATTTACTGGGAACATGTCACAAAACCTCTGCTGATGAGAAACACACCTGAGTGGGCTGTTGAATTTCTTGTGAAGAGGCAAGCAGTGGAAAAATCTAGTTTTCCACAGAACACTAATAAAGTCAATATTCATTTGAGGAAGTACTTTTTTAAATAATTTCCACCAGAATCTTTCTAAATAAATTGAAAAAGGGCAAGAAAATTGGTAGAAAATTACTCATAAACAGCTAAACAGACTTTTTTTTTTTTTCAAGGTTTTACAGGAAATGCACAGGACAGTTTCGCATCCTGCTTTGTGGACAGAGGCCACTGTTAGCGTTAGTGACGGCATTTATGATTTCCTGGTGGTGAAGTCTATTAATAAGCTCTTAAGTTTAGCAGCAGAGCGCAGGCTGGCTTGTTCTGACGACTTTTCTATTTTCTTCACAATGCTAAGTAAAGCTTCGCTTTCTGTTAAGAATGACCCTCATTAACCCTCATCAGTTCTGTCAAGGTCTGTACTCTTAATTTAAAAAGAACAAAACTGTGGTTATGAAAATGGCCTCCGTGGGACAGTTCCCAGGCATAAACCACTGCGGAGCAAAAAGAACACTAAGGCGCCTCTCACATTTGCTAGACAACATTTTGATGATTCCCAAGACATTTCGGAAAATATTCTTGTAGACTGACAAGACAAAAGCAGGACTTTCTGGAAGGTGTGCATACAATTACAGTGCCATTAAAGTGATGGCATTTCAGAAAAAGAGCATGTGAAGGAGCTGTGTCGTGATCTTAAACGTACTGTTTAACGCTCAAAAACCAATCAACAGGGCTGAATTAAGAGCAAAATTCCTCAGTGGTAAAGTAAAGGACTCGCAGGCAATGCTTGAGGCAAAAGGGTGGCACAAACAGTTGTTTGGCTTAGAGGGGAATATTCTTTCATATAAGACTTGAGTTTGTTTTTGTCTCTTTGGACGAGCCTTTTTTTCCCCATAGTAAACAAACTCATGACTTAAAACTGCATGCGTTTTAATCAGGTTACGTTTGTCTGATTTTGAGATTTGCTTGAATTTAAGTGTAAAGGCAAAACTGAATAAATCTGTAAGCGGAGAAACTCCATTAAGGCACTGTATGTTTATGTTGATAGTGGGGCTGGGCAATATAGCTGAAAAATATCACAATACTAGCGTTTCATATCAGTCGATCTAGCTTTTTGTTTTAAATAGCTGAAATATTCTCTCTCCTTTTTTAACAAGTTTCCTCTCTTGCTGTCACTTCCTCCCTTCACTTCACCTCATTATTTTACGTTTAAGTGATTATGAGGCACGTTGGCAAAACCTGAAATTGCAGCTACATGTGTTACCAAACAGACTGTTGCTAGGTAACCAAAGAGAGAGTGAGTTGGTTGATGCCACCAACCTTGCTCAGCTCAAGGTGAGAGGTCCAGTCTTTCCTCTATCTACATCCCCAGAATGCTTTGTGGTTCTGGATTAGAGTCCAGGGAAATTATTAAACATTCTATTGGATGCATTTTGTAGCAGAATTCAATAAATAATTGTTGATTTACTGTCCAGCCCTATGTTACAGACTGTATTCTATTGAATAGACTCATACTAAGTCACTCTGTGCCAATCGGTCAAATATGAAAAAGTCTTTATTTTTCTGTTCTATTTTTTAAAGCACTGACCCATCTTCTTGAAGCTGGTGTTTTAAGATCTTCTGAAATAGCCAATTAAGCTTAAAAAAATATATGTCAACTGAATTCCCTGTTGAGCATGATCTTATGTCGAATGAGGTTCTTAAAGTTTTACTACCAGACTACTTCTGCATGCGTAAAACTAGTCTAGGACAAGAGTTGTGAAATAAAGTTGCATTTTGAATGTGTGAAAACAGCTGCAGGTCATAGTGTGGCCACTGTTGTTGAGTAAGAAGCCAAAGTAGGGTAAAAAACAAGAGCCATCTCTGATCTTCCATCTGTCTTTATTGTATCTCTCTCCCTTTCATTATGAAACAGCAGATGCACAGATTAGCACTGTTTAGACAATATCATAATTGTGTTATCACGAGTATTTATTTTCCAATACACTAACATTTTCCACAATCCATGGGTGGGGCTGAGCCATGAGAAACCAGGACGAAACTGCGGGTTAGCTTAAATTGCACCTGAACTTTTGCGATGGAACAACACCACATGGTATTTCATCATAGAGCACACCCAAGTCAGTAATTACATTCTGGGTAAATTACAGCGCAATTAATGACATACAGGCATAGTCTATGCATACGTCTGTGTCAGGAAACTTGTAAGAAAAATCTAACAAAATATACAAATTGTCAGCTTATGTTACAGACGCGTGACGTTTGGGTTTAATTAAAGTTAGAAATGCTTTACTGCTGTTCAGATGATGCCAAACTAGGCTAATATGCTAACTTAGCAAACCAAACGAAAGAGAAACTATAGTTTGCCGAGGTTCATAATACTGCAGCTACAGCTTGGTTTTCACGACGTATTGTTGAATATAATTACACCCACCTTTTGTGTTTTTTTCCATACACAGCCGTAGTTTAAATTCAGATGTGCCAGTCACGTCAGACCCAAATTAGCTGCAAGAACTTAGTTGCGACATAGTAAAAGCTAGCACGTTGCTAACAGCTGCTAGCATACAAATCTAACCCGAAGCAGCGTTACTGAGCGCAGTTTCACTCCCGGTCAGGTTTCCCTGATGCATCCGCTGTTCGTACTGCTGAGGTGAGGCATCATTAGAGCCTCTGTGACCGGAGCAAAAACCGCATCGAAATTTCTGCAATCTTAATCAATAGACGATGACCTCTCAACTTGTTACCCCTCACCTGTCCTGACACATGGCCATCAACGGGGGGCGCTGTTGGTGCAAAGTACTATGTCAAAGTCCAGCGTAATCAGGGCCATGATCTAAAAAATAAATCATTTGCAAAATATATACTTTTATATGCAATACTTTAAATTAAGTAACGAAACAAATATAAACCCATATCTTATTTTTATAGTGTGCCATTTTTAAGTGTTTTGTTCAGTGTTTTCAAAATTATTTCTAATTCCTTGTGCTACAGTTTATCATGAGATAATTTATTTGAAAGCAACCCCACTAAAAAATCACCTTATCTATGGCAGTTAGTCACGCCCACTTACTTTGAGCAATGTAGTTTAAGGCATTGCTACAAGATATAAATATGCAGTAAATCAATTTCAATTAAAATTAAATAAGCAATTATATTGCCTTTCAACATATCATGATCTTTCTAATAAATTAGTTGTATATTTTTTATTAAACATTTTTAACATGTAAGTACTTACTTGTGAATTATATATAGAAGATATGTATTTTTTTATTTTGAAATATTACACATATCAATATTTCCTTACCAACTAAATTAATTTAATTCATCCTCAATGCAACACAGGACTATAACCTAATTACATCAAAACAAATATAAATATTTGTTGTCAGTGCCAGAAATGCTAGTTAATCCTACATGTGAGTATTCTTTTAATGACTCGTCTTAAATGCAATCAGTTGTTGCAATTTCGGCACATAATTCCTGACAACTACAGGCAGTATATGGAGCAAAATTATTATGAGTAGTTTTTTATATGTTGGCAGTGAGTGTGATTGTTGTATTTTTATCAACTGTCCAATCAGCAACACATAGCTTTAAATGGATGTCTGAAAAGGGATGAGACAACAGGCAAAATATGTATGCAGCACCCGGTCCTCATAGTAACTGTGTATTCGAAATGTAATTAATTGTACTGGTAGATTAGCTTTAAATGGCGTTATCCACATACAAAAGCATGACAAATGTTTCAAACAGCAATCCTTGTGCATAAGGACTGGAACATTTATCTTGTCACATCGTCATTCACAAGAAATGCTCATGGCTGCATGAGAATGGAAAAAACTCACCAGCACTTATTCATCTGACTAACTTAGCAAAACACCATGCTTTTAATTATTAATATGGGGTGGAATTGAGCAAAACCTGTCCACAAAAACACACTGAACAGTCCATTAAAACCCATTTTTGTCCCTCACTGGTTTAAGTAAGTTACTTTTAAAGAGTAAATAAGTTGCAGTTTATGCACGGTTCCAACTGGGTTTTTTCTTCTTTTTTTTAAAGGTTGACATTTGAAGCCATCTGAATGTTTTTAAATGTTGAAATCAGTGAAATAAACACCCTCTAGAAAGGTATGTCTAACCTTTAACTATTTTTGTACTCACTAATCATTTTTCCATGACTTAGGGAGGTTTTTTTTTTTTTTTTTGTTACCAAGTTTCTCCCCGAAGATTCCTATGTAAGTAATACATCCAAACACATTAGGTATATCATTATTTTATGCTTCTTGAATCCTCCGGCACAGCCTTTTAAAGCATTGTAAATCCACGCATGTGTCATTTGTTTCTTTTAAACTCAGTTATGAGGTGATGTGAAGCAACAAATTACCTCAGCTTTCTGTGATGCGTGTGCGCAGACTGGTCAGTGTGTCTGAGCGTATCTGAGGGTGAACACATGCACTGTAATGTCTACGTGGTTTGCGCGAGTGCACAGGGTGGCGGAGTGAGTGAGGCTGAGATGGACTGACAGATGGGGTAAAAGAGAGAGTGCACTTAGTCAAACTCGAGACTTTTCCATGACCTGCTCCCCATGGCATGCACTCTATCTGAGAGACTGAGTGAACTGTATAGTTTTATCAGTGTAAACTTCTCCAGGGTCAATGCATCACTTGAAAGAGGAACGGAAAAACCTTGCTTTGTAACAAGCTCACGTTTTTTTTTTTTTTTGTTTTGTTTTTTTTTCAGTATGCCGCCCGCTCACCTTGGATAGAGCAGAATGTTGATAAAATTAATGACCGTCGTTCAGGAGAATTAAACAAAAGCAACATCATCAGCTTCTCTAAAAGGAGCCCCTGTGTTATTCCCAAAAGCAAGTCAGAAATGATCTTGTGCCACTAAATTACAATAAATGCAACAGGTGATGCAGAGTCACAGTTAAACGGGATGCGATCGTTAAAAGTGCGGTTCTCTTAACAGGTTAAAACCAGTTAACGTCCTTCCTGTTGTGCATAGCTCTTTTTAGTCAGACTTTAGTATTATTCCTGGAGACAGACGCTAATGAATTGTCTGAAAGTTGCTATGACCAAAGCGGACTTCTGTGGTTTGAAACAACTTTTTTTTTTTTTATTTCAAGAACTTTAGATCCGTTAATGTCAACAATATTTTCAGAACCTCTCAAACTTCATCACGATTCCATCGTGAAGATACTAGGAAGCCGACAATAATTTACACAGGAAGTGGAAGCAAGATAATCAGTCTAATGGCCCCTTTTGGTCTTTTAAATGAAGACACCAACATTTTTGCTGCACGTAAAGTTTTAACTGGCAATAACTTAGAGCCTCACTTCACAATCCTGAAGTATTCAAAGTCATTTTTTCCTTTGAATTGTCCAATGCATGAATTTACATTTTTTTTAGAACCAAACATATAGTTTCTCCATGCTTTGTGAATAACATGAAGCTTCTTAGAGTACATATCATCATTGATTTTGTTTAATCCCAAATTTTATTAACCTTTAAGCCATTGTCACGTTTACACTTGGAAAATATTTACACAGATGAAAAGGATTACTTACACAGGAAATGGAGGTTGGAGGCTGAAGGCATTGGTTACCAAGGTAGATTTCTAAACAAGCCCCAGTCTCAAAATCATCATAGCAATCTATGCAAGCACAATCATTTTTCTAGATTCACAGGCGACTTTTGCACAGAAGTTAGTGAAGATTTGCATGAAAAATGGAGGCTAGAGGCTGTGCTCCAAAAACTTCCTATAGGAAACACATGCTGAGAATACTCTGATAAATTCATTTAAATATATTGTGTTTTAACGATTAAATTGTCTGCTATTAAATGATTGTCAGACCTTCAGCTACATAGTTACACTAACTGGCAATGCTTAGCTTCTTCTGTCCTTTGTGTATGTTTTGCAAAGGAAGTTGTTGCAATACCTCCGACCTCCACTTCCTCTGTAAAAAAAGAAAAAGGCTAGCCCCAGGATGGCGATAGCTTAAATGACTGTAATGTAGCTTTTGCATAAACCTTAATGATTTTTTTAAGACTGAAGTTGTTTTCAGGCAGTAAATGTCCTGTTTGGTCTTGGCCCCTCTCTGACTTAACATTGGTTTTTAGCTTGGGAGTGCAACTCTGGATTTACGCTAAAATGCTGAGAGTTGCGAGATATTATCCATTTACAAGAAGCTCACGTTAAACATCCTGGACTATCTGTGCAAGTCATGCTAGGAGAAAATGTTTTTATCCCGAATCTGACAAACAAGAAATTCTGCCACCAGCGACTTTGGGAATTTATGTTCCTCATACCGTTCCATTCCGGTAACTGTGTGGGAGAGCCTTGAGATCCTTTTTTGACTTTAACTTTGTATTTTTGTTTATTTAAAGTTGAGTCCACTACTCATAAACTATCTTTAAGGAGTCTACACAAGGATAGAAACATTTGCTTTGTCTTTTTATGTAACATTCCTTCCTCAAATAGCATGCAGTTCTATTTTTGGTGATGTTAAAACCTGAATCCTCTTCTTTTTTTTTTCCACTCCATGCCTTGCACCTGTAACAACACATGCATGTTAGTGCATCTGCAGCTTCGGATCTTCATGTCTTTTTTGTTTGTACTTTTCCATGTCCCAAGTCCCTTCTCTCTTTCCCTGCTTTTTTTCCACCCTGGTCTCTAGACAATAAGGATTAAAGTGGTGGGGGCACAAGTTGTCTATTTATATCAACAACAGCGAATGAAAGAGAAGCAGCTTCTGGCTTTGCACATTAAGACGCGAGGCTGCAGCACGGAGCAGACGCTGGGATTTTTGTTGCGGTACAAACTTTAACGACTTTAGAACCAGGTGGCACCGCACCTTCTTAAATAAATCAATAAGCGTCGCTACACTGACAGACATTTTACACAGTGAAACAGTAAAGACGAAAAAAAAAAAAAGAAGAGAAAAAGCAGCTTTCTTTTCCACTGTTTGGTTGCTTTAGGTGGAATAAAATTGCCAAGAAGTCAAAATTCCAAGTGAGAAAGTCAAAATGTTTCGAACCCACCCTGACACTGAAATTCAACGTAGGCGGGGCGCTGCGTGGGGTATCTGTAGCGAGGGCTCCCCGTTCACAGAGACTATTAGGCCTTGATGCAGAGTCTGACTCTTTACAGGTGTTTTCACATTTGTTCTCTTTCTGCTTATTTTCTGTCTGAACAAACAGAAAAAAAGACTGTGGTACCAACACAAAGTGCATAAAAAGATAATCAGTATGGCTGTTGTGTTTCTAAAAGAAGGACCGGTGTTTTTTTTTTTTTTTACATATTTTGAACCTTTATGGTGTTGGCTGTTTCACACCTATTTAAGTCCAATCTAAGACCATCTTACAGAGGATATCTGCATCAATTATGCATCAATTCATATCTGCTGGGGGTTCTTGGTTTGACAACCAATGATTTAGATTATAGGTTATTTTTCCAAAATAACCTATACCATCAAGGTGTTGTTCACTGCTGTTCTGCTTTAATCACGGTCCATTATCTAACATTTTTAAGTTATTTATCCCAAATGAAGGTAAAATAAAGTATATAGGTGACAACGTAAGACTTGCATAATATACATACAATTTTGACTTTTTTTTGAGTATCAATCTCCAAAATCTAAGAATGTATTATTTTGACCCCGAGGTATTTAAAGTAGTAGTGATGGGTACAGAAACAAACTGTTTGAACTTGTGGAACTTTGCATGTTTGAGGCAGACATTTACTCCACAAGAACAGAGAAATTGTGTTCTTTTATGAAAGGCTGTAAGACCAAGAACAAAGTTCTTTCATGCTTTACAAGAACTCACATGCAGAAGTCAAAGGGAGTCTTAATAGGCCTCTCCCACAGAACGACACATTGATATTCCTCTGCTCCCAAAGTAGGGCTCAAAAAAAAAAAAAAAGAAAGAATGATGTCACTTCATTCCTGCATCCCTTGGAGAGAGGAAAAACTTTTCTTTGTTGTTGAGGATTATGTGTTGGCCTTCAGTAAATCTTTCATGCACACAATACTGTTCAACCTTTCATATTGAGGGCATTCCTTATGTAAGTGTAACACTATTGCCAGTCATGACTGGCCTGTTACTGGAGAAGCCATTAGCATAGCCAGATGGTTTCAGATTACCATCCGGTACATGGTTAAGTTTTTTTTATTATTATTATTGTTGTGAGTTTTATCAAGAAAAATAATTTAGATATTAAATATTTAATCTAAAGAGTATATTTTCTGCAAGCATGAGTAAGTATATATGTTTTGATTAGACCTGTTTTTGTTTAAATTAGATTTTCTAATATTGACTTTATAAAACATGAACAATTAAAGTTATTTAAAGTCTGTCCTTTACTGTGCACCATTTGGAATGAGCTGCTACTGGAAATGGTTCAGCCTGGAACCTACTGATGCTTACGTTCAATGTTAAAACACACACTATCGCCTTAATTGCTGCTGATTGGTCAGCCAGGATATGTGTGAAGGTGTGATTTGTTCATTTCATTTCTTTTTGTAAGGCAACGCTTTTTAAAAACTGTTTGGTGTTTTGTAATGACCCAGATAAAGGCCACAAGCTGAAACAGGCTGGGCTGTTAGTAAAGTTGGTTCCTCGGTATTTTAAGCTTTGTTGGAGTCGTCATCTCATAAGTCGGTTTTGGTGCCATTCCCAGATGTAAATTATGGATTTAAAGGAAAAACTATAGTGCTAATCCTTGTTTTCTAGTTCTTTCACCAGTTTGTACTGGGAAAGCTCAACATTTCCTGAACTGCACTTGTCTTTTGAGTAATTTCTCTTTAAAGTAAACATCACCTCATACAGCTATTTTTTCTTTATGGTCCATTTTCCTTGTAAATGGTTGATACTAAAAGTTTCTTGTCCACCACTGAACCCCCAGCGTGAGTACCTTGGCTATACAGGGTTTCGGAGAACAACTACAAGTGTGCTCAAAGTTCTCAGTTTGCTCATATTTTCCATGATGTTCAGAACAAGAGGGTACTTTGAAGAATGAGTTGAACATGTTAATGTTTAATTTCCCGTAAAGCTATGGAGGATTGATTTTAAATGTCCTCATTCAAATCAGCGCTTGTGTGGTTATTTGTGCTCAAACTGTGTGTGTCACATGATGCTGATGGGTTTTTAACTGTCAGATAAATAAAGCATTCATGGAAAAAAAGAAAAACACATAACGAAACCGGTCTCTTGGTCACTTCACTGTGGTGGCATGCTGTTTCTCCTTTTATCATGCTTTTTTCCTTGCTGTGTCATCCGGAAAGTACATGAGTTAACTTTTATTGCATTAGTCTGACAACACATTCATAAGTTTCACTTTCACTGTAGTTGCACTTTTACCTTGATATATGAGCCTTATCGAAATTAGGAGATACCGTATAGCTCGAGGTTTTCCACGTGGCGCCACATTAGCGACTTCACTTGGGTTTTATGTGATAGACCAACACAAAATTTAACAGATGCTCGTTAAATCTGAAAAGTAGGGTATGACTTTGTATTTTCTGTGTCAATATTTTGCACAAGCACATTTTACTGGAATCCTTTTCTTAAGCTTTGCACATCTAGAAACTAATATCTTTGCTCATTCTTCTTATTTAGCGCATGTGACTACCATCTTTTCAAGCTTTGGATCCTCACCTGGTCTTTGACAGGCCATTCTAGCCCAACAGCATGCTTTGATAATTGTTACAAAGAACATAAGGTAGCCGTTGTTGTAGTTAATTTTATTACCGAGTGCTTTTACACGGACATGCCGGTTAAACTGTAAATAACTTTAAAAAAAAAAGGCAAACAAAACGTCAATACTTAGCATTGCAATATTCAATAAAACACAAACTTAAACATAGATTTAGAAGCTTGGCTTGACTCGACTAGCCGGTTATAAAGCAAAGTTTACTCTTAGAACACTTCGTAGTATGATAAACGTCAGCATTCATATATCGTAGTGCAGCAAACAACAGCTAGCATTTGGCTAATTAGCTCTGGCAAATTCACCAAGCGCACGCTTAGAACAGATAAATACTTATCTCATACAGCTTTACAGCATTAATATAACTTACCACATTGGGCAACACTGATAAACATTAGTAAGATGTGATTTTATGGCAGGTTCGGCTTTTTAGTTTAAACTAACGGCAGCATAAGTACACTACTGGTCCGCCGTTCGTTTTCTTCTTCTACATATTAATTCACGTATCAACACAAAACAACTATAGAGCCCCCTAGTGGATTTGGAGGAGTGAATCCAACAATAATTGCACTGCAATATTTGGCTATTTTTAGGTGGACCTCCTCCCATGTCTACAGTGTTTCAGGTTTTACAGGTCTTTCTTTTTTTCGGGAAGTCTCTATGTTTAGCTCCACCTTCCTGTTAATTCTGATCAGCTTACCTGTTGCTACTGAAGACAAGCTTCTCAGCATGACGCTGCCAGCGCCATGTTTCACCATGCATTGCCAAAAATCGCAATGTAATTTACTACCACCTCATAATCATGTGATACATTGTGTGGGTCTTTGCATCAAATCTTGATTAAATACATTAATATTTGTGGTTGTAGCTTTAAAAGCTGACTATGGTTTAATGGGCATAAATACTTTTGCCCGCGATGGCACATATATCCCCGATACTCGACCCCCTTTAACATCTTCCCTTCTGCTTCTCCATTTTTGTCCTGTGCCTCCAAGCGAACCTTATTCTGAGCTCTTTCCTTGTAGACAGTGCCAGATATGTGTCCACGCTTGGTTGGCCATATCCAAACAGGTTAAAAATAACTATCAAAAGTTTTGTCCTCATGTCCTGAGAGCTCTACTCTCTTCTCACACTGGAGGAACCCTGGGAAAAGAATCTTTCCCTTACGCACATGGCACTCGTAACACCAGACGCGGTTGTGCATAAAACATCCAAGCAAATGCATCTGTATGCAAGCTCCGTTCAAACACACACAACGTACCGAATAAAACCTAAGAGGCTCGCACTTTAAGGTCGCAGAAATAATAGGGTTATTGGAACAGTGACTCTGTTTGCAGTGAAACACAACCTGCAGTGTGGGAATGCAAAGCACTTTCCTACTGCTGTTGTAAGTATGGGAAAATTGCTGAAACAACAAAATGGGATGGAAGTCATGGAGGGCTGAAAAATGGAAAGAACAAGAAAACAAGCAAACCGGAGAAACAAAAATGATACGTTGGGAGGAAGCAGAATAAAAAGGATAAACATTTTTTTCTCCTGGAGAAGTGCAGAGGGGGGCGCTCTGAAAGGAAACGAAAGGGTTAGGTGTCGGTTTTAGGCACGGAGAAGTCACTGTTAGGAAGTGTTAATGTGGACCGTAGCTGGGAGTTAGGGAGAATTCTGGGGGCCGGTGGGTCAGACACGGCTGACACACTCGGATCAGCAATGGGATTGTTTCCACTGGAAAGAATTCCGGGAATGAGCCAGAAGAGCTATCAGTGACTTCACTCAGAGGACAGCAGTTTTTATACACAGCCAGCCGGCCGCGCAGCTCTCTCACACTTTTAAAGATACTGCATCTCGTGCCAACAGCGGTGTGTCAGACTCTCTCTGTCACTCCCTCGTGTTGCTGTGCTGCGGCCAAGAAGTGTGGTCACACCTCGAACCAGCGGCTGAAGCGTTTGCGGGGACATTAGGAGCATGGAAATTGCAATAGGAAATTCCCGTGCCTTCAGAATGCATACATGCTCAATGAATGCAAAATATCCACTGAGTAGAGAGCACTGGAGTGAAGCATATGCAGCTTACAAAAGATGAAAATCATGTTTTTTGTTTTGTTTTTAATTGAGGTTGGTGTTATCTCCCCTGGAGCCTCTTTACGTTTTGTCACTTTATGACCACAAACATCAACGTCTTTCTACTAGGATTTTGTGTGACAGACCAGCACAAAATGCAGCATAACTGGAATGTCAAGGAAAAACTACATAGTTTGATGACTAGAAAACAAAGAAATCTGGCGTGTCTTTGTTTTCAACACCCTGAAATAAAATCTTGTACAAACAATAGCCTTCATAAGTTTAAGGTTTACACGTTTAAGCGTTCTAGCTAAGATTCTTTTAAACCTTGAACTTCTCAGATGTAAAATATTTGTAAAAAAGACGGGCCAATTTCCCTATTTCAATTCTCTGTAGAACTGCAAAAAAGCAACCCTTTAATTACAGAGATATCTTTATAACTTAGTAAGCTGGATGAAGAAACAATAGTGAAGATAAGAGCTGTTCAAAGTATCAAAAGGCTGCAGTCCATTACTGGAGGGCCTCTTTTCATATCTTCTTAACCTCTAAGGCACAGGACCTCTCTTTATTAAAACTGAAGGATATTGCCGTCTCCAGCAATATCTGAAAGTCACTGTGAAGTTCAGAGGTCTCTCACTGACGTCACATCATTGCGTAGCATGGTGCAAGTTCAGACTGCGCCTCCAAGGACTGTACCTCTTCTTGTGATTTCTTTTTTTTTTTTCCATGATCTCATTACTTTTTCCACTGAGATCAAGCAACACTCATTAGTGAAGTCACAAAAAGCTATTCATTACAGCATCCTGAACCAGACGTCGCTTCTTTACGGCGGACACACAAAATTGTTGCTCAACATTTTCCTTTTTTACTTTTTCTTGATATTCATAACTCTCCCATTCCCAGTCCCCCCCCCCCAAGAACAAGGAAGCAGCATAGAGATGGTTCTCACTGTTTCGCCCCCTAGCAGCTTTCCACGGCAACTCTGACACACTTTTCCACAAGTGCCAGATAATCAGTAGTGACCAGGACGGTTCTTATTACAACATGTCTCCTTGTAAATCACCTGACTAGTTTCCTTGACTGACTGATTAGAATGTTATTTCCATAAATTTCTTTCTGGCTGGTGCTCAGCAATTAATTGGATTTGAGATAATTCTGTTTAAAAAACTTAATTTGTAATTTATATTCAGTGAGTGGTGTATTTATTGATATTGATTCAATTTCTTACATTATTATACCATACAATATCAATTTATGCAGAAATACAAGCGTCCGGAAATGTGGGTTTATGTACTGTGCAGTATATGCACTCCGCAGTTTGTGGTTATTTTTGCTTCATTGCAGCCTGCTGTAGCATGGATAGGCATTGCTTAGGTGCTAAGGAAGCCCAGTGTGCTTTACTAGTGACCTTCAACAAGTCTGCTTGGTTGGTGCTGGTGTCTCTTATCATCCTTCTGATAAATCCTCTGTAGATTTTACATGAATTTTTTAAGATCAGGTGAGATTCCTGGTCGATCAATACCAAGGTCATTAACCGGGGCGTTAATACCTTTCACAGTGTGGGCAGCTGCCAAGGCCTGCTGGAAAACCAATTAAGACCCTTCAGGAATGGGCTAACACAATGAATGTAACATTTGTAGCCCATTTGTCCTGAATGTGTCTTCGTGTTGTGACTCTTGAATCGCAAGCCTCTCGATGCTGTCATTTTTATTTATTTTTTGCTCCTTAGTTTTTCCTTCTACTTAAATTTTCAATGGATTCACAATAAACAGCCAGCTTTTTTTTTGTCTTAGATTTTCTGGCTTACCCCGAGGAAAGGATAGTTTTCAGGAAACGGTCTGCTGAAGTTTCAGAATCCTAACTTTTTTAGCCAGTTTTTTACGCAACATTTTTTCTGAGATACTTAACTTTTACTTCCCAGTACTCCTGAGCTAATGAATATGAAGATGGATTACAATGTTGTGGAATTTAGCAAGAAGAAACAATCAACTTAAGTGACTTCAAACATTAACCATTTAGTTAGATTAAGTGTCCAACAGGGAACAGAAAAAAAAAGCGTATGCATCTTTATGCATAGCAGAAACATCTGGCCTCAACTGTAACAGGTTGAACTTTAGCATCCTTGTATTTGAATCTTTCACAATGCACCTGTGACAGACCAGAGTTGTTGCTTCCACAAGCTCAATGCATATTTGTTTCAAGGATAACCCCTCTTGAGATGTATCCAGTACTGTTAATCTTAGTGTACCTGCAAAAGCTTTCAAGAGGGTTTAAAGTGTTCCCCCCCGCCCCCCCAGACTGCTTAAGCTTCCCTTCGTCAAACAGCTACCGGAGCTTAATGTAAAACTGAAAGCGGTTCCGAGTTCAGGAATGAGTTTTTGCTGCAAGTAGGAGAAAGACTGTGTGCGCAAGCCGAAGACAGGAAGTAGCATGTGGCTGCTCTCGCTTCTATATATATACACACACACATACATATACACACACTTGATGCATCTGTTTTCATAGAGGGAGAGAGACGTGAAAGATGCCAAGCAGGAAGCAAGACTGCTTTTCTCCAACCATTGCAGGTAAGGTGAGTGGGGGTAAAGCTGAGTGCGTGGGGGTTTACAAGAGGAAAATTACACGGCACTACTGGAAACTGCTTCGAATGCAGAGGATTACCCAGTTTCAGAAAAAAGACCAAAGACGACTCAAAAGTGTATAGGAAATTCAATTTCTTTATTTACAATCTCTAGAATAATTAACGAGAAAAGTGGTCTAAATACAAAAAGAAAAAAAAAAAAAAAAGAAAAGAAAAACACCAAGGATAAGATGGCGGCTAATCTCCCTGAGCTTACAAAAACAACGTGGGGACCTGTAGGAGACGTGACATGACAAAGATGTTCTGTATACAGCCCTAATGCCACTCACATGAGAAAGATTGAAGAGACGCACATTAGTCATGCTTCCACAACAGTAACATCAAACTCTCCACAAAAAAAAAAGAGATCTTTTCCTCTAACCTTGTTTGAACTGCAAACTTATGACTCCTGGAAAACAAGTCATTTGTAAATTATAGAGCCACACACACACACATACACACACACAGACAGAAACTTCCAAACACCTTCTGGTAAATAGTCATAACGGTGAATGAAGAGTACTGCTTCAGGTATTGCCAAATTTTGATGTGAATCAGAACCATATGGAATCAAAAAGTATGGCTGCTTTTAAAAAAGAGGAAGACTAGAAAAGATGGTAAAGTCATCACACCACCAAGCATCTGTTTGGCTTACTAAGAACATGTATTTGCACATCCTTCATTGGCTCTGTACATTGATCTATCAAACTCCTCCATGAACATTTTTTGCTTCGTCATCCAAGCTTTGCTTCTTGGAGGCCAATATGACAGATTTAATAGCATAACTCTGGTTTCAGTGCACATCAAGCCTGCAAAGCAAATCAGTTACACCTTTCATCTTTCGATTTTCTTTCATTTGCCAACAAATAAGTTTACACAAGTAAATCCTGTGCAGAAAAAAAAAAAACAAACCAACTAACTTTTTTTTTTTTCACAATATATCCACTTCTCAAAGACAACCAACATTCACATCGAGGACACAGATCTATAGACAGCAGTGGCAATAATATCATAGCAATAATAATAATAATAATAATAAAAACAGTGCACTGTACAATAACTTCCCACAGGTACCACAATTGCTCTGCACACAGGTATAAAGACTCTGGGGTCATGATGCCGGCCATTTGGGAGTCAGAGCAGCAGGGTCTCTTGTAGAGGAAGGGCTTCTTCACAAAGCACTAAGCTGCTGCTGCTGCTGCTGCTGCTGCTGCTCTTGAGCAGGGCATCAGCTTCGACTTGACACGTGCTGATGGACGCGCTAGGAAGTAGGCGAGGGATGGAGACTTTGTCCACCATTTTGGTGACATTTCCACACAGAATGAAGGTTATTCTGTGTACTAAGCAGTGAGATTTTTTTTTTTTTCTCATTTTATTTTTTTGTTTTAGTTTTGACGGATGTGCGCGTTTGTCATGGCTAAAGGGATAGCATCACGAGACACCGGGCGTGTCAGTTGAATGTGCTGGAGTGCTCCAGTGAAGTGTGACCAGTGTGTGTGAAAAAAAATACTGTCCCTCAGAACCAAAGAGCAAAGTGAACATGGTGCTGACCCGCCCAGCCTCTAGTGCTGGGAATTCTGTGCTGGCTGTCCATTTTGCATGCCGCAGTCGTTTTGCTCCTCTTCGTCCTCTTCTTCCTCCTCGCTGACGAGAAACTCCTCCGGAGGCCAGCGAAGCTCTCCGCTCTCCACCTCTCCTTCCGTTGGCTCGACCACGATGGACGGGAGGCGATCTTTAAGCTTACAGCAGCGGTCGAAATCCGAGGGGTCCGGAAATATCTGGGAAGGAAAGACGGGGAGCATTAATCGCTTATCAGAGGGAGTTTGCGCAGAGTTTACATCTGGTATTTAGAAATACGAGTCGGTTCTACTTCAGCTACAAGACCGTCGCTTAAGAGACGGTGTGCATTTTCGATCAGCACTTTCATGGCAAAACTAGCAGCTGTAGAGGGCTAAATAACTGAGAGCTGACTAAGCATCTGATGAGAACCGATTACACATTTGTACCTGCTCTTGCTCATCCCACATTCCTTAAGGTAATGTAATCTTGCTTTCCTCATACTTGAGCAATTTGTTTTTGCATGCATGAATAAGTCAGTCAGTGCCATGCAACCTCAGCGTGAAAGGTCTCCACATTGGTAAATAGCCCAGAGTACATTTGTGCAACACAGAATGTCTTTTTTTTTTTTTTTTTACATCAAAGACAATGAAGGCTAAAAAGTAGAGATGGAGAAATTAGCTGGACTGGAAACTCAAATCAGATTTTTATTTAAAACCAGTAAATGCACCATAATTAAGTGTTACCAGGGTCAGGTGGTGCAAACATAATTCAGTGCTTAAGTGGTTACTGAAGGAAACCATTTTCAGTATGAATTGGACGCTTGAAGACTAGAACCAGAGCCACTTACAATTAATCTGAATTAGCATTGTGAATGGACAGCCAACATGACCCGATGTCTTCTTTTCCAAGGGAAAACCTACATGAAAACTATAGATTTAGAACCTACTCAACAAAATTTTCTATATTCACCTCCATCTGCTGTACGTGAAATGATTACGACTCCAGTAAATCTCATCAACTTGCAGAAGGTCGCTCACAGGCACTCTTTTCATCAGAGGGTCATAATGAGTTATACATAAAGAGTCGACTGGCCCCAAAAAGGAATCGGAACCAAAACCATTCCGATTAGAAGGGGGAATAAAATTAAAGCATGCAAGATTCTTGACGGGAAGAAAAAAGTGAAAGCTGGTAACAAATCTGATTGTTGCATCTCAACAGAAGTTTAATAAACATTTTTTTTTTTTAACTGAAGGACTTTCTATCTTCTAAAGTTAGTAAGCTAAATGGAAAAGCTTGAAGCTGAAATGAAGTGCATAAGAATTGGTTTGACAGACTATATAATCCTCTGTTCAACCTCCAAGTTTCTCAGGAACAGGAGAAATAGCTCTGGGGAGGGGACGGCCTGCCACTCCTGGTCCAAGAACAGCAGTTTTCTTTCTTTTTTTTTTTTGCTGTTTGGATAAAGTAGATTAATATTTTTAGACCTGCATATTTCACTCCAAGTCACAGGGGTTGAGTTTGAGGAAAGGGGTTAGATGAGAGGGGGGAGCTGGGAGTGGGGTTAGGGGGGAGGGGGACAATGTCGCTGTCTGGGCACAGAGCCGAGTGGAAAGAAAGCATTCTGAGAGCCAGAGTGAGACAAGAGATAAAGAGATCCAGCTGTGTCCGACTCTTCCTGAATTCCTTAAGAAACTGGGAGCAAAAACAAACGGAAAGCTATAAATATGCTCAACAATTTAGCTCTTCTCAGGTAATTTAAGGCTGCATATTCTTATCAGCAGCACTCTAGGTTACCAAACAAGTTCACAGCAAGCTGTAATTATACATGGAGTCGAGCCTCGATGTGTAAATTAAGGGAATATCTGCTTTTTTTTTTTTTTTTTGTCCTGCATCGTCGACGCTTGATGTGCGTCAGCTGCAGAGAGTCGGTCGGGACGGTGACTGACTTTGCCTTTGGTTGAGTTAGCCAACGCATAAAAGACGGCTTCTTTTCCAAGGGAAGGAGCTGGGGCATCTGAATCATGCTGCTGCCTTTTGAGAGGATAACTCCAGCGCCGATTTTCATCAAATTTAATTTCCTCTTGAAGGACCACGGGCGACACTGACTTTAATAAACTTGTGCAAGAGCATCTGGAATATCATCATGCTCATGTCATTCAAGTCATTGTCAGATTAAGGAAATGACTAGTGAAACCAAGCCTGCTTTAAAGAGAGCTTCTCTAAGGAAAGCCTGAGACACTGGGCAAATGGCCGAGATGGTAAATTCACATTGGAGAAGGCAGAGAAGAGGCAAACTGGTGCTCCTTTTCTGCTGGCCTCTTCTCCTTCCGTTCCGCTCAGACTCACAGCTGGGGTGTAAACTAAAGAGTCATAGGAAGCGAGGCTCTTCCTCTGGGTCAGTCTACATCCTTTCTGCACACATCTTGAGCATGCAGCTGCTTACAGTTTTTAAAAGTCTGAATCAACAGCTCTAAATGTTGAATTATCATGTGCGATCTCCTTAAAATGTCAGCCACCTTTCCAAAAATCTGGAACTTGTCTCCAGCCACGCACTTGCACTAAATATGACTTTACTGCGCCACTGCAATGTAACGCTTGTATGAGGTTTTCACCATTTAAAGCTTTATAAATAGTTTTGCTACTGATGCGCTGTACTTGCCACGCCTTGCTTAAAACAAGTTTCAATAAGTGACCGTTTCATTCTCCTTTGTCTTCAAGATTTAAACATTTAAACACTAAGCAGCTTGGCGTTTAGTTAAAAAAAAAAAAAAAATAAAATAAAATCAGTGATTGTTTTTAAAATCCAAACAAACAAAAATCTGATTTTTATGAAGTCAATGAAAGCACCATGCCCAAAGGAAACTAGGTTGTGCCAACAAAATCACTCTTCCATGCAGAAGTTGCTGCTGCAGCAAAGCAGCCATTTTAAACCATGATGATAGTATATAAATAAAATGTTTAAGAAGTTACTCATAAGAAAACCCATTTACTTCAGATACGTGAAATGTTCTCCTTCACGCAGCAACAGAAAATTGTACCTGACAGGCGTCACGTACGGTCATATTCTATGCAACTTTTGGGTTACAAAAGTGAGCCGTTTTGCCACCTGAGGTCAAATAGTATTTGCCTTAGGAATATTTCAAACTCGTAAAAGGTTGTAGTGAATTCAGCAGGTAACAGAAGGCTAAATATTTGAGTAAAGCTCATGCATATGCATGAAGCGTTTGTCATTTACATGAATTACTTCTAGACACGATTGGCGCGAGTAGCGTTACAAGCTAAAGCCAGTTTGAAATGTCAACTCCCTTAGTTTTAAATTAGTAAAAGCTCAAATTTTAAAGCATTTGCCCAGATTGTGTCGCGCTTGCTCTGCTCCTCATGCAAATAGTCACTGATCATGACTAGAGAGAAGAGAGACCTGTATCGGCTAAAATTAGCATTGGTCATTAGACGACCCCATCGAGCAGACAGCAAGACAAAGACACAGGTAGCAGCTTGTCAGGACCACCTGATGGCTGCTTCCATTATGAGCGGACCTCTGGCGTTTTTCCATTTTCTCTGCAGGATTCAATTTGTGACTAATGTTATGTCTGCTTTCCCTCCCCAGACCAAAACAAAAATGCAAACAAATAACCAAAATAAAGAAGATATTCCTACTGTTGTGACTGTTGCCAGTCTGTCCTCCTTTATGCCATTTTGTGTAAACTAATGCACATAATACAAATGATTAAAAAAAAAAAAACAAAACAAACATTTCATAAACCTTGACACATATTCTCTCTGGTGATAAATCACAATTCAGTTGTTGCTCTCTCGGCATTTCTAATGTCAATCCTGCTCATGATAATGACTGGATGAATTCAAACTGGAATTTATTTCAAGCTCAAAACGCATAGGAGAGGCATTTAGGGAGGAAGTGCCGTCTGGTTTGCATGTGTGAGTATTACCTGGAAGGAGAGTCTGTCCTTGCTTGGGCTGAGCCTCATGTCCTCCATGGGGGTGTTGCTCATCATCACCTCAGTCATATCTGGGACGGGCACAAACACTGGGCTGCAGGGGGCGAAAAATGAGATTTAGTGAGTGTACGTTTGTGCGAAAGAGATGAAAAGACTCGGGAGTTATCCGACTGTCAACCAGACACAGAGGCAGAATACACATTAACAGCTTTCAATGCTGAAGTTTCAATTTTGTTCTGAGTCATAGAAAGATAAATAAAAAAAAAAATAAAACTAAAAAATTGGGCTTACACATAATGCCATAAAATAATTGGGCCCAAACCTTTAAGTGCATTCACTTCCCTGTGTATGCTTCTACCGTTTTGTTTATTCTCTGCGCAACTTGACCACAACACACCAAGACATCCAGCCCCTGATTGGCTGTTCTAATGCACTGCAAAGCTGCAGCGCTCGTCATGCCATATGCAAAAGGTAGCCGTTTCTAAATACAGAAAGACGTGCTCTTGCTCTTGCGACTTGGAACAGTCATTGTGAGAGTGTGCTGGGGGCGTGCTGCGGTGTTTGAATTAGGAGGAACCTCATGCGCTCAAGGCTTGGACAAACTTTCTATTTCAAAATACAGTTTTTTTTGTTTTTTTTCCTAAAACTCATGCCTAGAGCTTTCTAGTGTTTTATGATAAAAGTAGAAAAAAAAAGATACTTTAAGACCAGACTTGAGCCCTGAGACAAGATGCTGAGTGGCCTTCTCACGGTCTCTATTTAAAGCCTGGTGGTCAGTCAGTGGCCACAGGGTTGTGGTTTGTGTGTCTAAGGCTACTTGGGCCAAAGTAAATGGAACCTGACAAGATGCTTGCATGTATGCAAACATAATAGTATTTCAGGGGACTTCTTTGGTACAGGATGCGTGGGCTTGACTTGACCTAATTTTTTTTTTTTTTACAATATCGAAACTGGTGAAGATAAAATTTTAAAACCTAAAATACGTTTGTGCAATATCTGAGCTTTACTCGCTTTACTTGTGACTCAAAGTTGGAGACAAGTTTTGTAAAGTTTTCGATAAAACAAAAATAAAATGAAGCTCCAGTAAAAAGAAAAAACAAAACAAAAAAAAACGTTTTCATACTGATGTCAATTAACAAGTTGTGCCTAGGAAGTAACCTTCTGACGCATAATTTCGTACAGGTCATAAATAAGGTGTTGCTGTGACCAACGGCTTATTCACACGCCTATGGAGGCAAGCCGTCTTTAGGGAGCGCGTCCTGCTCCAATTTTTTTTTTTTTTACAAAAGGTCATATTGAGCAGGAGTGGTACTTCCCAAACAGGAAGAGCATCAGGTGGAGCGTGAAAGTATGTTCGTTTATAGAAGCATACTCTCTGCATACATGGTTAAATATAAACAAATACTGAAAAATATTGCACACACCTCTGGAAGAATAACACCAAAACCAAACTTTTGTAGAGTCGTCGACTAGGAATGCACTTCGACTACTGTCTGACAACTGTCGAATGCAGGAAGACTTGCTCTGTAGAAACATTAGCTTTTATTATTTTTTTTTAAAGAGTTGACGTGGCGAGTGTCTTTCACCTCAAGCGACAAACGAGAAAGCCATGCATGTCTAGTTCCAGCCATAACTACCGAGTGAAGTTATGCTGTAGCTATATCATTTATGAGCAGCTCCTTTAAAAGTGTTTTTGACATTGGAAATATGGCTCTTTGCCCAGGACACTTCTGTGTCAGAGGCCACAGAAGTGCTAAGGACTGACAGGGGAGATGGATTCTGGATTCATCTGTCAGTTTCACTCCAAACTGGCTATCTGTGCTTGTTTGCATACGCAACTCAGTGTTGTGCAAACCTTAAGTGCCATTAGCAAATATAGCTCAATACTATGATTGTGTAGGCTTGCTTTAGTTGGTGTACGATTCTAGATTTCTCTTTAGCCAAATTAAAATCCTCATTACATCTTTTTTTTATTTTAAAGAACTTAGCAGAATCGGTTTGTGTATAATTGAGTTAATTTTATGTATAAATCTGTCAGTCACCCATCAAGTTTATTTTCTTCAGTACAAATCAAACTTATATTCTGTGGTGCAGTCAGTAATCAAGAGCATAAATTAACACACCGTCATCCAGATCAGGGTGAATCATGTGACATGATTCACTCAATTTCAGGAGATCAATAAACCCTGAAGCAAAGGCAGGTTCAGTTTTTCCATCTTTTTTTTTTTTCTACAACAGGTTGCAATGCGGCTGGGAAATGCTAAAAGCAAAAAATGCTTCCGACTGATTTTCTGCAAGTAATTGTTTCAGCACAGGCCAGATCAACAGGCTGAAACAATAGAAGGATATCCAAAAATAAAAGACCGCAGCTTTGTAGACTTATGAAGTTGGGGGAGGGGTGTGGGGGTGAATTGTAGATGTCTTTGAATTCAAATTGGTCCCCAAGTGACGGACATGCAAGGGAGGAGGACAAAGGGATGAACACTGACAGCAAGGACCTGAGGAGACAACGACGAGAGGGGAAGGGAGGGAGAGAAGAGAAAGAAAGATAAACACTCCGGCCTTGCCAGTCATATTTCTGGTCTTGGATTGTATAAACATCCTGCTCGGCTAAGAATAACAGAACATCGGCCAATAAAACATAAAGGGGGCACAATGAGGAAGAAGTGGGAGTGCACGAGCGAAGAGTCGACCTGGGAAGAAACAAAATGCTGTCGTGTCGTTTCAAGCATCAAGAAACGAAGGACGTGTCCCAAAGAGGGACACTAAATACGAGAACACATTAGGAGCCGTCAGCGTCCTCAGCAGGCAGTTAAATGCAGTTCAGCAACAAACTACACCACATGTTGTTCTATATTGTAGAACCACATTTGAATTCAAATTCAAAGATGCTTTATTGACCCCAAAGGGAAATTAAATGTTGTAACTCAATTCAAATTCTTTATTGTACATAGTGATGGCAGCAAAGATCTCTCGTAGCAGTCTGTATCACAGCGAATTTGAAAAGGCCTCTGACACAGATCCCACTATCCACTGGATCTGCTTAACAGGCTGGTGGGGTAGATGGCAGTAAGTCTTTGCATTTTGATTCAATCGATCCTGCTGGCCTCCACTGAGTACATGTTCAGTCTTGTGGTTGCATCCTATCGGACGCAAAAAGTTAAACAGTAAAGAGGGGATATTCATCCAATGACTGCATTATTCTACATTTTATGCCCTTTGTCCATAAAAACAGCTCTTGGCTGATAATGTTCTGAATTTTGGGATGTCACTGTAGTAAAACTGAGCTAAAATATGTAAAAAAAAACAAAAAAAAAACTTTAATTTTCCAGATCATCTAAAATTTTAAGCATTTTTTCAAAGTTAGAAAAATAAATAACATAAAAATGAGGAGGAAGTGAGTGGACACATGTCGCATTGTAATCCCATTCCCGAAACAACTCTTGAAACCTTTCACAGACCGTCTATTTTGGTCATACTTTTTGAAATACTCCTCATGTCCTAATCACAGTTTTCCTCCAACATCTTGAGTAAAAAACAAGACCCAGGCGGCTCTGTGGCACCTTGTTTGTTTGTAATGGAGCTCGTCCCCCGAGCAGTCTCAGCACCAATCTCCCTACAAGTGAGGAATTTGAATCCTGCATCGCTGACATCGTTTCCTCCTCAGCCACCCGGTGGTTCTCGCTACTATGATTATAAATCTTGACTTGTGTGGCAGCATGGGCAAAGCTGCTGACATTCCAGGGCCGCATTGTACTTTACACTGACAACGTTTCATTGCTTGGCAGGTACAGCTGGGAGAGACCCTCACCCTTTTCTTCAACCACCACGTTTTCCACTGTTTTAAAACAGAGAGGATCGGACATTCGTCAGAAACATGTTGCCTTGTGTCAATCATGAATTTGGGGGTTAGACCAAACTATTGAGAAAAAAATCTTCCCATCTACCCAGAAAACGTGTTCAGGCTAGGCAACCAGAACTCAAGTAAACCACCCAAACATCCCAGGTATGCTACTCAGATTAAATGCTCCTGCTATTGGGGAATGGAGCTTTCACAGAGATAAAATGACAAGACAAGCATGTGCCAAGTGCAAGCAAGCAAAGATTGGAAAAAAAGAGTGAGTGTGGTTACAGTAAAGAGCTAGATTCTCGACTTCCTGATAGAGACAGGCAGAAGCCTACTGAGGTTTTAATGGTGCTTGCAAAATGATTTCAAAGCAACTTGCACATCCTCCTGACAGGAGGGGGGGAGGGATGTTCAAGAGCACAGAAATCAACTTTCCTGCAACAAAAAATGGTGTTAATGAACACTCTGCCTCCGGATTTCAATGCACCTGCAGCTACTTGAAGACAAAGGGCGAAACAGGAAAGGCAAGGTGAACTTTTGTGCACAAAATACAACGAAATGTCAAAAACTAAACGAATGTGACGTCTCTGAAAAGGCACCTATGGGATCGACTTTAATCAAGCTGGCAAATAGCTGAAAAGTTTAGAGGATGGTTGAGGCGTTGTGTGTGTGTGTGTGTGGGGGGGAGTGTAATACTTTAATTTGTTTACACCTTGATCCGTGTTGCCCTGAAATTTTCCAAGTTCAGGGGCAACACCCCGCAGAAAATCTCAAAGGAAACAAGAGTGGGTGTAGAGCAACAAAGGTGGCGGATTCAGAGGGAAATCACCAAACAAAGTCAACCTCAAGCACCTCTTTCGTCGTTTCCCCCGACCAGTGCAATGTTTCATATCCGAGTAGTTTCACTTATTCAAATACAAGAACTACAGAGTGGCATAAAAAAATTATAATAAAAAAAAGCCCAGACGAGCGAGACAAACAGGTGCCATTAGAAGAGGTGCGAGTACTTACCAGTATATCTGCGGTGAAAATACAGACATGAATTCACACCTGCTGTCGGTTCAGTGAAATCTGATTAATTCTCTCCAAACTATTTTTACTTTTTTGAGTAAATGACTCAAAAAATGACTCTCCGGCAAAAAAAAAAAAGAACAAAAAAGCGAAAGTAACTGTGCAGCGAGTCGGACGGCCTGAACAACGACCACGGTTCCGTCAATTGATGCGTCTGATCGGAGAAACCAGCTGTGTTCAGTATTTATCCGAGAGGCGGTGCGCTCGGTCAGCCGGAGACACACCTCCCCTCCCCACAAGCCCCAAAATCCTCAATGGCAGCTCATTAACAGCGTCGGCCAATCAGAGCGCTTGTGACTCACCCCCCTTCCCCCCCTCCAATCCTCAGGTCCCCGCCCTCGGCCCTGATGACGTAAGCAGTGACACAGCCTGCTCATTGGGAATGGAAGGCAAGAAGCTGCAACGTGCAATTGATTTGTAGTCTCCAAGGCAACAAAATGAAAGTCTTACCTCCCCATCCCCTTTTGAATGACAAAAACACGCTGATTTGCCCGTTAGGTGATGCGTGACATTCATCCAAATGAGCAGGAGACGGATTCATTCACAAATATATGCTTCAAGGGCAAATCAATGTCTATATTCAGCTGTTCAGTGTGCATGCACAAATCAAGCACACACACATCACAGGCTGCCTTTGCAACCTGTTAAATGTCGTAAAAGCTTATGGAGGAATTTTTTTTTAATTTTCTTTCCCTCGTTGCTCAGACATACTCAGGTTACGGTTGTGACATAAAGAGCATTACTGACATGCGCATTTTCAAAATTGCCCTTTAGTCTGCTCATTGCTGTACTTTTAGGAAAGTGCGTTGCAGTTTTTAGAGCAGACAGTGAAAATCGTAGGGATGCCTCTACTGCCACCTTGTGTCTGAAAGCTATTGACGACCCTGTTCCCCATGGCCCATTAGCTATAGCTTGCCCTTAGTCAATATACTTGGTATGCCAGTGGCTGTTTGCTATTTCTAGTCGATAGCCAAAATTCAGCATTAGTAGCTCCAAAGTCACAACTTGTAGCCTATGCCTTTTTCTACTCTAGTTGATGGCCAGGTCAAATATTTTGACTGCTGTGTTATAGTTAGCACTATAAACATTAACTGTTTGATTCAAATTCTGTCTACTAGCTTATATGTAATCCTTAAATTTGCTCACTTGTTGACTAGTGAAACCTAAAAGTCAACCAGTTTAACTAGTGCTTTAAAGCAAGTGTTTAGGTACCCTCAAGTGACTGCTACAGAAGATTCAAGGATTTCCCAGTTATGCATGAAAGAACCAAACCGGCACTCCAGGTGTGTTTTTGAAGAGGGTATGACATCATAGGTTATGGTCGACTTTTTTGAGTTATGAATCATAACATGTTGTAAAACTCAAAAAGTCAATTTTACATAATACCGCACCATTTTAAATCAGAGATATTCAATATTTACACAAGGAAGATAATCCAGTGACTCGATTAGCGTGGGTCGGAAAAGCCTAAAACGTGGAAAACAGAGCGTATCGTCCGAGTTTAAGTCCTTACACTGGCTGCCTGCAGTTCAGAGAACAGACTTTAAAATGCATCTATTAGTTAAAAAAAAAATCACTGAATGGCTTAGGATCAAAATATATTAATAATGAATTGTCATACTAACCTTCCAGGCCATTCTGGTCTTCTGGTTCTTGTTTGCATCCCCAGAGTAAAAACCAGACAGAAAAGAGGCATTCATGTTTGTTTTTTTTTGTTTTTTCTTTGTACAACAAACTTGGAAAAAATGTCCAAAAAACTACAAAACTGTTGAAGCACTTAGTACCTTTGGCTCAAGGCTAAAAACCCATTTGATTAGAGTTGACTTTGGTTAATAGTAACTAGAACATATTACTGTATGCGATTTGATGTATGTTTGATGATGATTATTATGATTTTGATGGTATTTCACAAAATGTAGCTTGTTGCTTATTTCAACATGCATGAAAAGTGCTACAATAAAACCTGACATGAATAATGAACTTTAGGCTTCTTTTTTTATTTGGCTTTTAGTTGACTTTTTATAATTTAAGTTATTTATCGACTTCATCTTAATCAGTAGTTTGGATTCAAAGTTATTTGATTTTTACATTATGTGTTTATTTTTGTTTTACTATCATGGTTAATGAATATTTTTCTGGTTATTTGAAGCTCATGTAGATTTAATGTAATTATATTAAAGAGTCTCATTGTTAACGCACCTCTGAGCATCTACACGTGAGAAAAACCTGATCACTAAATCTTAACTGATATGCCATAATAGTGAAACTCCTGGATGAAAAGCAATGAAACAAAATAAAAACATCAAGATTATCCCAAAAGTTACAACAGACAGAGGTAAAAGTATTAAGTTCAACTGGTCAAAGAAGAACACCACTGTAATTATCAAACAGGCTCATCAGAAATGTAACTTTCAAGGGAACTGAAAGCAAACATCACTCCTGAGCAGCATCCTAATAACTGTAAAGATGATAATTTATTATTTCTTTTTAGTATTCCTTAAGTCCATTTTGTTTGACACTGACATGCACTCATACTGCTGCTTTGTTGCGAAGGGGGATATGATTCAATCAATGACATTTTCAAATCTGTCAACTTTAAACTTTTGCTGACGAAAACTGACCACAAGATGGCAGTAGTGTCTAAGGCGTCGATGATCCACAGCTGAGGAAAAGATCACCTACTCTGGAGATGACAGAAAACAAAGGAGTTTTGTCCACAACTGGTTCTTTTTTTTTAAACCCATCCCCCCTCGAAATAGCTTAATTTAATAAATCGGTATCTTCATTGAAAGCTTTCAGAACGATAAACTTTACAACGATACAACAGCAACCCCTTAGAACAAATGCAAGCTGGCATAAAATATATAAGCAAAACAGAGAATATTTTACGAATCGCTTTCTTCTTCTTCTACTCTCCAATTTGCATTATTTGTTATTTATCCCTTCTTAGTTTTTTTTTTTTTTTCTCTCCATACGAGAGGCTGTAGCACCTTCCTACAGCAGGGAATTGGCTGCCAACAACTAAGCGGCCCCCTCTCCTTCTTTTAACTTTTCACTAACATAGAAAGCACTCCTATATCAGTGCTTCTGTTTTTCTGCTATGTTTTCTTAAATCCCCATTTGGTCATGGAAGATGGCCGCTCATACAGATCCAGATTTTGCTGGAGGTTTCTTCCTTCCTGCGAAAGGTAAGTTTTTCCTCTCCACTGTCGCTACACGCATGCACGATGGATTGCAGTGAAGTCAACAAAAAAAAAAACACAAGTGATTGTCTACTGTCAACACGCGTCCACACAGTTTAAACTAACTTGAGTATTGAATTAATGTACTATTTGATATGATCAAATGGAATGTGATTAAACTGAAATGGCGTTTTTGTAAAGTGCCTAAAGACAATTGTTGTAGGCACTACATAAATAAAGTGAATTGAATTGAAAATCAACCAAAAAGTAATTCTTGGCCAACTGATCAACAACTGTGCTTATCTCGTAATCAAAGGGAATTACAATTTCAGCTTGGTTAGATACGATTATTACACCCAAAAATACCAACATTATTAACTACTCAATCATGCCACCTAAAAGGAAGTATTTTATTATCATTAGAATTTATATAATATTCAGCAGCATGCTCCCAGGATACTTTCACTAAATAATCAAAAAAGCTACCAAAACCAATACGGCCCTATGTGAAAATTAAATTCTTCACTGTTATTACATGGATATACGTTTCCCTAGCGGCTGGCAGACCTGAAGGTTGAAGAAATCTTTTAACCACAAACCAACAAGACCCAAACCAGACTTTGATGATACCTTAGTTAATCTAGTTAAAAAGTAAACTGCCTTTGAACTAGAAAACCTGTCAAACACGCTTGGAATAACAAAATGCTACAAGTTTTCCTCACTAAGGATCCATTCTCCCCTCTCTGACCTGCTTCCCAGTGTATTTTACCTGTAAACAAAGATTGGGGAATTAATATTTTCTGCAGCAAATTCTCCAAAAACCATTTGCATACCTGTGGTGGTCACTTTAAATGTCAAAAGATTAGGAATGTAATCTTTCAAATAAAGCTAATTTTTAAAAGGACTCCCATCGTTCATGTTGAAAATGCATGCACTATCTGTTTTTCTTTTTCATGTTTTTTTGTTCAGCACTGCAGCCAAACAGCTACGCATCTGGACCAGCTGGGACATCTCAGTAGAGAAAGAGGAAAAACTGAGAACGTACTGATCGATGCGCAAATGGCCGAGGCCCTGCAGGGGACAATGGCTGACAAGCGCCCGTCGAAGGAGGCTTTGGTTTCTTTTTCGGATTGCGAACACGCCAAGTAATGGTGTTTGTTTTCTTCTTTTTTTTTATCAGTAGAAGTTCACTGCTTTTTGCCGCTGTTCCGCATATCCGAGCAGAAATCCGAAGTTGAAGAGGAATCATAAATAAACAAAACAGGCTCTTAAAATACTTCTCATACTTCCACATTGGGAGCACTTCCATTTGTTGCAGTTGGAAAAACAACTTTTTTCTTTTTTTTTTCCACCATTCCTCAGTCTGATTAATACCATGTTCACATTGTTTTTGGTTGCATGTGTTTCCATCCATTAGCGTAAGCATGTGCAGGCACTACAACACCATCAAGCGATGGGGGGATTTGGGCGAGTTTGTTTCTCCCTCTTGCACACAACTGGATATTTGTGCATGCACGTTGCTGGGGGATATGTGATCACCGGGCTCGCTGCACGCCACGCTCGCTTGCAGGTGGTCTCTCCACACACACACATGCACACCCACACACACAGGGTCCAAGCAAATTTAATATTTCATAGAAGCAGAAGCACGCCCCTGGACGCCATCATTGAGTCCACATGGTCCGTCCAGAAAGCCGCTCTGTGAACACTCGACTAAAATATGCAGCCCCCACCGTTCCACACCATGCTGCTCGCTCACTTGCTGGGCCTCACAATTAAAAGCTAACCACAGTCACAGATGTTGGCAGCTGTCTTTAACCCATGAGATACTTCTTTCTCGGTTCACTCTACAACTTTTTTAGTAACCAGTGCCATTAAAGCTTGAGGAGGCGCAAAAAAAAGAAAGAAAGAAAGGAGTGGGTTTTATAAAAAGCTTCAGCCACAAACTTGGATAAAAAAGGGGGATAAAGAAAAAGAGTTTTTTTTTTTTTTTTAAGCCTTTGACTTTGAGAGGTTCCAGACTGAATCAAACCCTCAGCTCTAACAGTTTTAGTGCCCTTTGCATCCGCGAGAACCACATAAACAGAAAACTAAATCTATTTATGAACACCTTGTGAAGCGGAGCACTCAGGACTCAAGTTAAGGTCAGAATTTCGTTTTCCTGCTCCATCAAGATTTCGGTAATGCCAGAAACTGTGTTCTGGGTCCGGCGTCACATGCAGCGCAGAGTTGGACGCTGGCCAAAGAGAACAGACGGAACTTCACCAGCACTATTATTCACAAAGGTCAAACCTGATTTAGATTTGAAACTGAAGCCAAAACAGGGCATCTTGAAACTGTTAGGAAACTATTCCAGATCTTAAACAGACCAGGGGGACTGTGTACATCTCCCTAATTGCACATGTCAATTTATGTACAAGCACTAGGTTTATAGTCAAGCTCCATTACTCTTTCGCCTGACCAAACACCGTCTTCCTTGCTTTTCCCTTCTGCCTCACTCAAACTCCTCTTTTTAGACATGAAATGTGTGGATTTGAGAAAAAAAAAAACTTTCAATTTTCATATTCTGCAACCAGGAATAGTGTGAGCTAGAAAAAACAAAGTTTGCTGAGACAAACCATGTGCATTCACATGCTGATAGCTTATTAATGTTGTGTGACTTATTTGGCGAAAGGTATGCATTGCAAAAACTCAAGATTGCATGACTCTGATCCATTCCCAGCAATAACTCTCTCCAATGTTTTCTTTGTTTAGCGAGACAAATGAAGGACTGCGAAGACGTCCTCCGATTCCAAATGCCGTGGTGAGCCGAGCAGGTGAAAAGACTTACTCAGTCTTCAGACATCCCACACTGAATGATATTTTTACTAAACTGACCTTATCCATTCAGGGACCTGACTACAATAATGCTGTCAACAGCTGGTTGGAGAGTTGGAGCTGGGATTGTCCAATACAGCTGTTAAAGATCCAGCCCTGGATATGGACCAATCCAAACACACACAGGAGGGAGAATTAAAACTTTCCCCTTTTACATTTATTCGTCAGCACATTTGTTCTAGCTGCATGCATTTTAAATGCTTCAGACATGAAGGCGCATTCAGCCTTCTCTGGTTGGAGTTTATTAGAGCGTCTATTCTGGATTGGCAACATATTCCGAATCTGCATGTCATCTAAATGTGACATATTTAAAAATTAAAGTGCAGGATTTCTCCTGTTCACAGCCCTCTTCAGGTGACCGCAGAGATTTTTGGTCAGATTTTGATCTGAACTCTGTAGGAAAGCTATTCTTGTCTCGATTTAGGTGTATGATTTTACTTACTTTTATGCAGCTAAATAAATACAATTCCTGTTTTTATTTTCAGTTTTGATGCACACACATGAATCCCACAGTTCCAGGGAGGAAAAGTAACCAAACAGCATTTGTTGCTACTTCCATTTGTGGTCTTCTTGATGATGGGCTGTTTAAAGCGTCTTTTGGTATTGCGGTCCAGGAGCTTCAGTTTGGTTCCTTTAGAAGGTAACATGTTCTCTCACAGGGTTTTGATAAGTTTGATTCCAGCATAGAAGTTTTCTTTGGAAGAAAGTGCTTCTCTTTTCCAACTCTGCTTCTTGTCAGCCTTATTGAGAGCAAAGGAGACAACAAACCTAGACCGACACTAGTCCAACAATGCTGCAATTGTAGCATTGGACATTTGCCCCACAACTTTCAAATTTTCTTGTGCTCATTTAAAAAAAAAAACAAAAAAAAAAAAACATGCATATTTTTTTGTGTTCTGTCGCATGGTAATCAAATAAAACTTGATGTTTGTGGTTACAATTTGATGAAATGTGAAATAAATATAGCAGTATAAACACTTTCTCAAGGCACTATATGGAAACAAAAGAAGTGCATCTAAAAAAAAAATTTGGTCGTACAAGAATGACACATACTTGCAAACAGAAATTATTTGCAACATTATAAAACCAATTCTGGTTTAAAGTTAGAAAGTCTTGATTTGATTCAGGCAATTGTAGGGTGGAAAGTTGCGTGGTTCTAGTTGTTTTGTGGCGCTAAATAAAGAATGGTTAATCCACCATTGTGTGTGTAAAGATGTCTCTCAAACCACCTCAACTAGTTATGATAACTTTAAACACTAGAGGGTGGCCTATTCAAACAGGATTAGCTGTTTCCCGCTTCAAACAAAAAAAAACATTTCCCCTCTTTGACAGACTTTTCAATAGGAGCTAGATATAGGGCTGTAAAAATACCTTTAAAAGGTCACCAAAAAAAAAACAACAACTTTAGGGTCTGTTGTCTCACCAGTTCTGAGTTACCATTCGAGACAGACGGGATGTCTTCACGAATAAGCGGGTGTGGTGGAGGAGGCTTGGGGAAGAGGGAGGCGGCGAGGGAGGGGGGGGGGGGGGGGGGGGCGTGCTGCCATGTTCACAGGAGAGACAGCCAAACATGTCAGCTCATGCCGTGGGACACACCGTTTCCAGGAGAACTGCAGGGGCGTCGGAGGTTGGAGGCCGAAAGAGTCTGGAGGCCACATGTCACCTCTGCAGCTCAACGCTTGGGTGTTGTAAGCGTTCACGTTAAACATTGACGTGGCGGCTGGAAGCAGACCCTGTCCAAACACAAGGATTGGGTGTTTGACGGCTACAGAAAGACATCCAGATGGGATTCCTACCAACATCCTCCTCCTGATCAGTCTGGCTTTTGGTACTTTAACGGTTCTACTTCAATCCTGACCTCTAACTCTCGATTCCCAACTTCCTGCCTGGCAGTCTGTCTTCCCCATAAATTGAATCGATTTAAAAACGTTATAGACACGGTGATGACATGCTATGATCTGTTCAGATATGTTTTCATCTCTGAGAGATATAAGATCCAAAATCCCAATTGTTACAGGATAATAGTTAGGAGCACCTGTTTACACTAAAATCTTAAGAAAGTCGAACATAGCGGTGGGAATGTTGGGCTGCTCCCATTCCATGAGATATTTTACCCTCCAACAATTTAACATCATTAAGTTGTTGATGTTGAAAATAACTGTAAATATTTCGACAGAAGCATGAAAAATATACCCAGAAGCATAAGCCTACACTTTGGTGCTACGTTCCATCAGAACAGATTTGAACTGTCAAGGTGTTCACAATCAAACACTGTTGCAACAAAAAACTGACTCATCCCTGTTATCTAGACACTAATTGAGCAATTGCTACTTTGACAGCATATTAAGACATGCAATATTAGGAGCAGACATGACTGAACAGTCATCAGGGACACCTGAAGGTATACCAGTCACATTATGAATCAGTAAAACTGGGCAGAGCGCCTTAATTGCTCGGTAGCTGTTCCTTAGCGTGATTTTGGTGAAAAAAATAAAAGTATCCCAAAACAAAGAAGCAGAGGGTGAAGCAGAAGGAGAGAACCACATCAAACAAGGTGAGCGCATGAATCTGTCATCAGCGAGGGGCTATTACTACAGTAGCTGCGCCTGGCCTTAGGGAATATGCTGTCAGCTTCCTCATTAAAAGGCTGACCTGGGCAGGGCTGAGCCTCGGGATAATGCGCATTTCCACATTCCCCCCCGGCCCCCTGCTCTTCCTGGGCTCGCCTTTATTTACCAAAAAAACGTCTACGCTGCTGGATAAAACCATCAATATTTGACTCTTTCGAGGTCTAGCAGAATGTTAACAAGGTGGAAGCAGCGAGATAAACAGCGTGAGCGTGTTTGCATTCTCGCAGCAAAATTAGAAAAACAAACACGCGAGATCTTAAACAAGCTCACCGCATCCAACTTCTGCTAGCAATTTGAAAAGCATCAATGCCATTACACGCCGACTCTGACATGCTACGCCTAAACCCTTCACCTTTCTAGAAGCGTAAACACACGATTTGGTGATAAAGCGTTTGAGGCTCCTGCAGCGAGCTGGAAGATGGAGAGTGCAATCCGTCTCCGTTGTGGGTACCTAGTGCCAACATCCAGGCGATGGCAATGTGGGGGGAGGGAGGGGCAGCTTGTGAAGCAGTTAGTGAAACTGTCTGTCTACTGTCAGACTCCTGTCGCACACACACACACACACACACACACACACA